>NW_008240042.1:3081747-3118784 GCF_000691975.1 Corvus brachyrhynchos
GACGTCCCCCGCCGGAACGGCCGGGGAGCTCCGGCAGCGAGGCTGCGGGGACAGCGGCAGATGCTGTCGGAGTTAATTCCTGATCGAACAGGATTATGTCCTGCCGCTTGGCACGGGTGATTCAGCCTTGACTTGGTCTAGTCTTAATACTGAAGTAATTGCTGTAATACCTGCCAATGATAGAGCACTCTCTATCCGCAGGTGTTTTACACGTGGACGTCCTCCTGCCCGTAGGTATTGCTGCACTTACTCCTCATTCATGCGAGTAAACCCATTACAGTGCGTGAGGCTTCTTGTGCAAGTCAGACCCACAGTAATGAACCCTCACGCCGCTGGTCTAGTCTTAATACTGAAGTAATTGCTGTAATACCTGCCAATGATAGAGCACTCTCTATCCGCAGGTGTTTTACACGTGGACGTCCTCCTGCCCGTAGGTATTGCTGCACTTACTCCTCATTCATGCGAGTAAACCCATTACAGTGCGTGAGGCTTCTTGTGCAAGTCAGACCCACAGTAATGAACCCTCACGCCGCTGTCCGTCTGAAGCGAACTTGAACTCCATTTGGAGCTGCAAGTGTCAGCTCCGAAGTAGAACTGGCTGGAAGTTTGGAGTCCACATGTGGAACGGTGGAACAGTGAGCTTCTCCTGCCTGCTGTGTTTACGGGGATCTTTACAGTAGTCAGTTAAGTGTTGCACAAACAAGATTGAACTGAAACTGATTCTTTAACTAATACTTTGGCTTTTATCCAGTCATCATTCCTGGAAGGAGCTATGAAGCAACAAGTGCAAGATGTTTCTACGTGGCAAAATACTCTGATACGCCTATACTGGCACAATTACATCCCTATACTTAGGCCAGTAAAGTTTCACATGTATAGGCAGTTCTGGGTATGGCTTTAACCTAATTTTAAAATCCAGCAACACTGAGGCCCAGAGGACTTAAGGCCCTGAGAGTTTTACTGGGTGAACAGTGGTCCTGCCCACCTGGGTGCATTGTGAGTCTGAAGACACAGAACTGGAATGGCTTGCCCAAGGTCGCAGAAGGAGCATGATGGCAGCAGTAAAAAATACCCAGGTTTATGCCTGTAAGGGTATCAGCATTTCTTTTTAACTTCATAATCCAAAATTCATCCATTTCTTTGCCACATAAATACCACATAAATGGCAAACAGGTGAACTGTACTATGTTGTTAGGTATTATGCTACAATAATAGTAGAGGAACTCCCACGCAGGATGAGGCCATAATATTGAAGGGGGAAGCCTGGAATAAAATTGCTATTTTACTGCTTAAGTTTTGAACCTTAAATGATTTAAGATGAGTGAACTTCAATAATCATCTTTAATGTGTATTTTGTGCTTGTACTGTACACAACTACAGTTAGCAAGTAAATTTTTTGTGTGCAATCACGGATGCAGTGCAGCACTGGGCTGCAGATACAACCGGTAAAGTTTATCTCAAGAAAAACTGAAAGGTCTTTAAATTTTGTCAATGTAATGAAGACATTTGCAAGCAAGGTACAGGAGAAACATGAAACTGATAGTGGTTTTTGTACTGAGGTAGTGCTTAATCCGGAGCCAAGTGTCCTGGATCAAGAGTGGTGGATGCAGCAGAAGTATCTGCCCCAAAAACTTGGCAGTCTCGGTGATCCAGTCTCACACAGAGAAATACACGGAAAAGGCCTTATGTGTGCCTGAGCTCTGCTCTGCTCTGCATGCTGACTTGGCGGGCACAAGCTCCATCCACTGGATCCTGGTTGCTCGAGTATCAATTCATGATTCACGCTAAACAGATATGACAAGGAGATAATTAGGGAAGCACTGCAGTTTGTCAGGTGTCTTGTTAAAACCACGGTTTTACTGCTTTTGTTGTTGTTAGAGTTGACTGGTTGGTTGGCTTTGGCATGAGAGAATTAAATTACTTTCTACTTAACATTGAGGCTTGGGGAGGATCACATTAATATGCTCCTTTTCCTAAAAAGGGCTATAAAACAGCCTAGGAGAGTCTTCTGCTGATGTTTAATAACCAGAGTGGTTATCCTGGAGAGGGCCGGTTAGACCTGGCTTCAGACAGACCAGTGGTGTGAGAAGGCATGGGGACAAGCAGAAACAGTGTGCCCTGGTCAGATCTGCCTCGAGGCTTCCCTGGCTGTGCTGTTCTGGCACACAGCTGAGTCAAACTTCAAGTCTGCTCCCTGCTTTAGGATGTCCAGTCGGAGTTGACTGTCCAAACCCATTACTCTGTGGGTGAGCAGTATCAGCAGTGTCCTATTGCACACTCACCACTTCTAACTCCATTGGCTACTTTAATACCCTGAATCATTAACTTCTTCCTGGCTTTTCTGAATAACATTACAAAACTGAAAAAAGGCAATCAGAGGGGTATGTACATCTGGGTATCAATCTTGATGTTCCTCTGCACTGGGCTGAATAACTGTGCTATCTCAAGAGGCAGCAGAGAATGGGTTTTTTCTCTTTTTGCTCTACAACTATATAATCATTGAAACTGACGTAAGGAAAACAGGCCATGAGGCTGGGGCAATGAAGAAGGAGAAGAATCATTCCTTCTGTAAACAGCCTCGCTTTTCATCAGAGTAGGTGCACAATCTGATGACACCATCAGTCATAAGGCATGTGAACCTGAATTTTAATGGAGTTGGGGCACTTATGCAGATCAACTTCTAATATGATTCTCAAAGGAAACTTTAATCTCAGAGACACTTTCTAACATCTCACCAAGCACCTTTAAAATCTGTGTCTCGGAAACAGATTATCAGAAGGCTGAGTGCTAAAAGACATTCATTATGCTGCATATTTTATACTATTATGTAATGAGTATTTAAGAAATACTACTATTACCAATACTGTGGCTACAACAACTATTAGCTTTCGATCTTCCTCTAAAATCCAAGTGTGTATGTAGATTATGATTTGGTATTTCTTGTTAACTTCAGCCAGGCTTCATCTGGCTTAATCAAGAGGTTCCAGCGATGCAGTGTCTTCTGGAGACAGTTTAGCTCCAAAGTCAGTAACTTTGCTTCACCTTCATGTACACCAGGTTTCTGCCAGAAATTAAGAGTTTCATGGATAATTAAATAATTAAATTATATCAAACACCCAGGTTATTATTTACATTAAAATCACTGGAATAATTTTCTTTTCAGCCATTACACTGTTGCCCTAGCATGGGAAAATACCAACAATATTTTCAGAGAGAAGAGGCAGTTCTCTCAACAAGAATAATAGCTTTTTAAGGATACTGGATTTCATTATTTCCTTCTTTCTTGGTCTGGCTGGTAAAATTTATCACCCTCTGTCCTTCATGGCTTGTCTGCTTCATCTTTGAGTAGGTGAGGTATTAAACAAGCCTCCCACCTCAGCATTATTAACATAGGATATCCAGACTGCTTAGCAACTACACAAATCTGTTTGGGAAAGGTGCCTCAGGCAGAAGACAGCATAGGGAAGAAGGTAGGGAGCGTTTATAGGAGGTCATCATAACTGTGCAGTGCTACATATGGTTTTCAAAGCCCATCTGGATACAAGGTCCTGTCTAGCCACAGTACAAGCACAGGAAAAAAGGAACTAAATTGGGAAAGGCCTTGAAGACTACAATTGTGACATGAGGGCTCTCTATAGTCCTGCTTTGAGGTGTCTGGCCATTTTCTGGAATGAAGTGTACTCCTGCATGAGTTTGTAGAGTCAGATATCTACTTGGGACCTGCCTCAGTGTTCTGACTCACTGTCATAGGCAAAAGAACAAAGAATCCATTTCACTCTTAGAAGTTCTTCCTAAACTGGCCCACCATGATTAAGTGGGATTCATATAGAATAAATGTAGAACTTGATAATTTTACAAGGTTATTACATGTGTTTCCCTCTGTTATATTAAATAAGGCTTCTGCCATAAATCTCTCTGCAGATACCAGAAAGGTCTTTGATCAGATTGAGTAGTCATTCGTCTTTTCCACTGCTGAGATTATGGGAATCAGACCAAAATTCATTACTTTCTTAAAATTAATGTACCCAGCTAAAGCTGCCAAGATCTTTATTAAAAGTTACTATTCCAAAAGGTTTGGGCTGAAAGAAAGTATTAAGCAGGGCACTCCCTTATCTCCTTTACTGGTTGTTTTCTCAATAGACTCTGATGTAAGGACTTTGCTCCAGCAGTGTTACATTTCTGGTAAAGAAGGGAGATTGCCCTCTGTTCTGACAGCTCATCACATGCTTCCAGGAAGCACAGTATTCCTGCCCACTGTACTGCACCAGTATTGTACTTTCTAGAGAATTAAATTCTCCCTTTGGATCTTGTCTGCATCCATGTAGAAGCTTTTGAAGGTAGTTTCACTTTCTCCTGCCTGTCACCTCAGCAAGAGATAATGGACTCGGTGTAATCAAACATTATCGGTTCTTTGAAAATTAAATTTCTCTTCAGTCATTCAGCTTAAAAAGATTTACATAACTGGAATAACCTAGCTCTATTGCTGGTTTCTTGGAAGACACCGCTAAGATTAATCTTATCTCCCACTTTAATGACTGTTTTCAAGTTCTTACAGTCCTTGTCCCAGTTACATCTTGTTGCGAAAACCACCGGAGAATGATATATTAAAATTTATTCAGACAGGTGGCAGAGGCAAAATTAAAGCTAATAACTCTATGAGAAAAGAAATCAAAGGTGGTTTGGCAATACTGAGGTGTTACTTCTTGGTCCCTTGGTTGCCGTGGCTGCACAAGCAGTGCCCAAATGCCTAGGCTGTGCGAGTGGCTGTGTGCCACAGCTTGCTGGCAGGACTAGGGACTGCCATGGTCACACAGCTGCACTAGCACCCATGGGATAAGGAGCCTTGGAGCAGGACTGCTTGTGGCAATGTGCAAAGGCTGGAAACACCATGGTAATTGTCTCAACAGAGGGGTCTATCTCATTTATACCCAAAGAGGAGATGACTATATTACACCATTGGAAGACTAACAAAATGACATATACTGCATCTAAATGCATCCCTTTACTACTACATTTGGTTGATATTTTGTATACTCGGCCCATTTTATATAATGATAAAAAACATAAAAGGAAAAGGTTCTGAATTCTAAGTCAGGTTGCCTGAGCTCAGTGTCACTCTTGGCTGAATAAGTCGGTGTGAAACAGTCCCACCCTCCCTCCTACGCAAGGGCTGCTCAGCCCTAACCCCGTGTCACCCAGCCGCTCTGTGCTGGCACAGTTGTTGTGCAGCTGCGAGCTGAACAGGCCTAGAGAACTCAGATGGCTGGGGAGAGCAAATGTTTCAGGGGCCAAGCTCGTTTTTAATTTGGATCAGTTTCCTGATCTGGCTCACTGTGTGGTTGTCCAAATCCTTGTGCTGCTCTTGCTCAGGGGCAGGACTGAGGTAGGAGGAAGGGTGAAACTTATCTTTTTTATTGTGTTGTTGACTTTAGCCAGTTTAAGGTGGTTATGAAATGGTGATAGACTAAGCAAGCTTTGTTTTAACCAAGGAAAAATGCTTTAATTTTGAGCATAACCGCAAAGGTGGTTTTAGAACTGCACTAACCATACAAACAGGACTCACTGGTGAGTAACAGAACACATGGAGAATGTGTGACTGGACTGAGAAATTCAGTGAGCTGATGTGATCACTGCATATTAGAAAAGGCAGCTGTTGGACATTGCACTGCATGGTAAAAAGAAAAAAGCCTGTTGCTCTTCTGCTGTTCATGAACCAACCAGAGACCAAAGAATTGCAAGGATCCCACCAAAAATTCTTAATTGACTCTTCAAAAGACAGAGTGATTCTCATCTGACTTAAAAGAAGCTGATAGCTCAGCACTGGGTATGCCTGCATTCCCACAGGTTTTTTTCTTTCCCGTATTCTCCAGAGTTTTCCTTTGCTCTTTGCTTAAGGCGTGGAAGAAACTGAACTTTGGAGAGTAAGTAAATCAGTGTTTAATTAGTCATCACAAGGCAATGGGCTCTTAGTGAGTCCTCAACAGCAGACAGCCCGGACAATGAATGTATGTGTGTTACATTAGTTTCCGTTTGCACGTTGAGGAGGAAATTACCTTGTAGGTTTCAGGGAACCGGGCAGTCCCACAAAGTGCTGGAAAAGGTTGCCCACATGACAAAAGCTTTTAGACCAATTTTAAATGCCACTCTTTTCTTGCTTGACCCAGAATAGTCAAATTTTTAACAAAGAGGCTCGAGCAGCATTTAAATAAAAACCCTCCACATTTCATACAATGTTGCACAAATCACATCGGTAAATCCTCTCTATAAGTAAAAATTTTTTTTTTAATTAAATTAAACATTTGAAAGTTGCAACCAATCAAAATTAGTGTTGCTAGTATAATCTTAGTTAAGCACTCAGTTTGAGTGCATCCTTCTACCTGTCTTTAATTGAGTGCTCATACATGTTCCTTCCTAAAGACCCTGCCTTATTCAGTGAACAGAACAAATAGTGCTCAAATAATGGGGAGTTATTTTGTTTTCTCCCTAGGTTCATGCTGGAGCTAGCCATTATGAACACTGGTTTTGCAATATTTAGTTGTAAAACTAAGACTGGCTTGCAACTCACAGCTCATTTCTCCACACAAAATTCATCTTTCCTTTCCCTGCCAAATTGAAACTCTCTTCTTGAGTGAACAGGACCACTAGAGCATCTCAAAAAAAATCTCTAGTATTTTCAGCCCTGACAAATAAATGCATTAATTTTTATCCTGTTTTCAGATATACTTAAGCTGTTTCACTGACATTTTCTACATATACTCTGCCCAAAGCACACACAAAGGACAATTAACATCTGATGGTGTTCTAAACACATAAAATCAATATAGTCTCAGTGGGGAAAGTACTGGGCAACCTGAATTACAAGTGATGATCTCAGTCCACTAATAATATAGTTTAAAGGACCCAAGCACCCTATGCACAGACAGAGATCCTGCTATTGTCGGAGGTGTCAGAGAGAAGGGAAAGGACTACATGGCTTTAAATACCACAGTCAGTGGCTCTTTAGAAAGGGAGTGAAAATGAAAAAAAAGATAAATACAAACACATTTGCCTCTTCAGTCAACAAGTAGCTTTCAGTGTAAAGCATTTTATCTGGATGTCTAAAGGTATCATATTTACAGACAAGGATCAAACGTTCAGTATGGACATCTCTACAGAAGGCCCCAGAAGAAAACTGCACGTAGCAATGCTGCCTTATTCTCTCTGAAAACCTGCAGTCGAAGAGGCCTCACAGTCAGTGCACAGCTGGTCCAGCTGCTACAGTGTCTAGTTGCGCAGAACATGAACCCTACATCTTGGGGGACCCTATAGCTACTCCACCCTGCTCCTGTGCCCAAGCTGGCAGCACCTGGGAGACAGCGCTGATGGACCACATTCACTTGTCAAAGAGCAACCAGATGGAGGATTGCAATTTATGGCCTGCAGTTAGGCAGGCTTGCACTGTGATCTAATCAAATCTTGCACAAAATAGGTCAAGGTTGGTCAGTGTTCAGATGAGATACACTCTAGGGAAAACACGGATACTGCAAGAAACAGTTTAGGATTTGGACTGAGGATTCATCTGACAGAGCTCCTAAGGCATGGTCCCGATTTTAGGCTAGATTCCCAGACGTCTGAGGTACCCAAACAGGTCCCTGGTCTGTTATGCAGAAGGGGCACTGTACTGCTGGAACCACATTTCTCATTTTTCAGACAGGAAATAAAATTACAGTCATGCCTTATGATTAATTAAATAAATCATTCTTGTCTTTGCTTGTGGACATGACATTTTCAGAGGCAACATAAATGGAGAAAAGGAGCTTGTTTGGTTTCTATGAGCCTAGTACAACCTGCTAGCCTTTTCTCTGCAAGATCCCATTTTAAAGCTTTTCAATACTAGGGCACCAAACCCAAGAAATTTAAATTCCTCTAAGACTGCAAACACCATGAGAACTTTTGAGCAAGACACATGCAAAATAAAGCAAATTATGTAATCTGTCCCTTTAGAGATACATTCCTTTTCCTTTACATTCACATTTCCCATCCATTCACACTCCCACCTAAAAATCTTTACCTCAACTCATTTGCCCAGACGCTGGTCTAATGTGGTTTCATTTTTATGATGATTTTAAGCTCCTTGGTTACAATTCTGTATATTTTTCTTTGTCTGAAAAATACAGTGTAATAGTAGAACTTTATGGGTAACTATTATACTCAAAAAACCATGCACATTTTTATCTCCAAATAATGAAAGATGATGACAAGTATGTTGCTTGAGAAATTAAGTAGTCAGAATGTAATTAATCAAACTGAAATTTAGCCAGGACATTGAAATTAAATGATGGCCTAAACAGAAATATGATCCTCATGGATTTTGGTAATTTCAAGTGGTCAGGACTCGCTCTGCTGTCCAGTTGCCCTCTCAGCAGAACACCTCCTGCATGCTGTGTGGTGCAGGATGCTGCAGAGTGAATGCTAAGGCCAAAATGAATTTATAAAGCTTGCATTCTCTCTATGATTGCATTGCTCAGATGTATCAGTTTATCAGTCTACAAAGGAATTAATTTCTAGATTTCTTTAGGCTGAGAAGCATCCATATATTATGTGCATTGTTTTGATTTTTGTTTTTCTTTGCCTTATGGTCATTCATCTTTGCTGAAAGTGAATCAGAGGAGCAATGCCTGCCTTATTGTTGGTTTGTGGTGTATAATCATGTTAAGGACAGATCACTGGTCTCTTCCTTACTCCAGTGCCATTTATAACAGACAATTACCCCTGCATGGTGCAGTTGTCAGGATCTCGGGATTGTAAATGCTCATTATCAGTACGGAGACAGCTGAATGCAGTGTGTTTCTCTTTAAAGCTGCTTGGATTTTCCAGAGCTGTCTGTCATCCTGGAAGCTTTTCCTAGCACAGCTCAGTTTTCCGACAGCCAAGTAAGGTCCTTTAGATGTGAACCATGTGGGGCAGAATCTGGGTACTGCTCCCACCTACTCCAGGGAATGACTATGGTCCGGAGGACAGAACATCCCTGTCTCTACACTGGGAGATCTCCAGCCAGTGTTCTGTGTTTAGAGAAGCCCTGTGAATGGCAGTGACCATGTGCAAATGCCAGAATAAAGGGTGACAGGGGGTTGAATGCAGTGGCATTACCTACAAAAAGGAAACATACCAAAGCACTCTAGTTGGTGTTAAAATTAGGTGGAGAAGATGCAAGGAGTTCTAAGTCTTAATGACCTCAGTTCTGCAATTTGCCACTAATTAGTTCTACAATGAGTAACTGGGAACAAAACAAGGAGTGACAGACTAGGTCAGCCAGTGGTTTGCCAACCCCTTGTCTTGTGTTTCCTACTGAGGCTTTTATGTGATAATTCTTGATTGTGTATACACTGTCTTTTACTAGTAATCAGGAGTGAAATTGCATGTGTTATACACTGTACAAACATGCACTGAAACAGTGCACTTGCTCTTTGGTCCTGGGCAGCATGGCTGATATTTGTGCAGCTCTTTCTAGTGGGCATGCACATGGCTTAATTTTTACCCTGCCAACCATCTCCCTGGCTCCTGTTGTCCTAACCCAGTAAGCCAAATATTTGTTTCTTCTGTGTCTCTTTCTGCAGCTTACATTGTGTTTATGCTCTGGAGCTATTTTTCTCTGTGTATTTACCTCCCTGATCTCATCCCTAAAATTTTGTTCTTTCTCTCCCTCCTTCCCACACAATGAAGACCTCATTAATTCCGTCAAAAAAGTATCTTATTTACTCCATTTACATTTGTTCTGCAAGTTAGCTTTTCTTCTCAGAGCAATCCATGTATACACAGTGTGCTGAAGAAGGATTTCTGGAAGCCTTGAATATTCTATCACTCCCAAATGCCTCATCTCTCCTTAAAATCCATCAGGCTTCCTCAGACCACATAGGATCTGTGCTTTGAGCATTCCTGGACATGTTATGCATTTCTGTATCCAGAGCAATTGCACATACCCCAGTTCAGCTTAACATATGTCATAAGCAGTCAGTCAACACTGAGAAACTGCAACACTATTGGTTTGCTGAGAAAACTGTGGTGCACAGCTCCCACATCATCTGGAATTGTTTTGTGTTCTGCTTGCTAGGATTTGCCATTTAAGTTTATCTTGGAGGGAGGTGCCTTTGTGTGCCTTTTTTTTCCTTTTAAAACTCCTCAGCTCGGTGGCTACCAATAACATAAATGCTCTAAAAAGGATATTAGGAGCACTGTATGTTATTACATCACTGGGGATCTGGGAGATGCTACCTCAGCGTCCTTCCATTAATAGACTGGATAGAGAAACATCCCAAACCTAGACCACTCCACCACCACATATTATTAAGGTGTACAACCTATCAAGAAGACAGTACCCTGCAGGTATGCAGGTGTTGCTTATGCAGGGGTGGGGCACAGCTCAGCAACAGCGTTTAGAAAAGGAGGCCAAGGCTTTTAAAGGGACCATGCTCCTCTCACCAGTGAAACAGCAAACCCATTAGTTAGTTAGTCTTTTTTTTTTGTCCATTAAAGGGATTTCCGTAGGTAGGAATGCTGTAGTTCTCTTCACACCATTAGTCTTTATTTTATTTGTGATAAGTGCTTTGATCAGCAGGCACCTGTTTACCAAGCAGTGGGTAGCTGGGAGGACTTCAGCCCCTTCATCTGGCTGGGCCAGCAGTGGGCATTCCATAGCTCTCCTTCCATCCCTGTGGGGATTAGTCCCATGTTCCCCCCCACCACACACACATTTTAGTAAGGTTAGAAAAAAGGCCAGCTTAATTCTCACCTACTGGCCATGCCTACAGAGGCACACATGCAGTACACACCCTGCTGACAGAACTTTTTTCCCCTTTTGTGAGGAAAGCAGCGGTAACCTTCTAGCATCAACCTGTAGGAAAGTAGACTCGGTTACACACTCTAACCAGCAGATCTTGTGAACCCAGAGCCTTGCTTTCAGCAAGACAGGCATGATAAAATCTTCCCTCTTTCTTCAATAACATGACTAATAAATGTAGAAATTCCTTTCTCCTCTCTCCCTTTGCCAATATCTGTCTTATCTCCGGTTCTTCCTTAGACATAATTTCAAACATGAAAGACATGTCTATACTACGGACAGGCAACCTTGATTCTGGCATGAGATCCATGGCACACTGCAGCTTAGTGCTGGAGAGCTGCAGCTTAGGATCTGGCATCTGCAAAACCTGGTAACTGGAATTTCTGCTGCCTGGTGCAATCCTGTGCCTGGGGTTAGCCTGCTCTGCCTTGTGAAAGCAGCACCAGGCTCCACTGAAAATTTCTTTCCAAAGCAGGTGCACAGCTGAACAAACATGGCAAGCATGTATGAAATGAGCTCGCCATTAAACACTCTATCCAGCAAGTAAAGGGAACCATCATGAAGCCTTCCTGGAATTTTGGCAGCATTTCCAAGAGATCATCTGCAAATTGCTCGAGATGTGTGCTGTAGGCAATAAATAAGAGTGATTTTAAGGGGCAGTGTATATTGACAAAGTAACACCTCTCAGAATAGAACACACCGCTGGCATAAGCAGCAAAGACACACTAACAAAACCAGGATCTAGGGAGTGTCTTAAATGTGTATCTGATAGCACAAATACCAGATAAACAGCAAAGTCCAAAGAATGCAAAAGGTTACAACCACACTAAACCCACTCAGTTAACATGGTAGTTTATTGTTACTAAAGATCACAGTAAATATACCTTAACTTAAGCATCCAGAATGCTCCCAAACTCCTGGATGTGCAACCCAGCTACATTACAGCCTTATCTCGGAGTGAGACAGATGCATTCATCAGGTTCCCACTTTGCCTTTCACCACAGGGGGATAAAAACAGGCACACTAGCTGAGGGGGAACCATGCTTTGGCCAGATCCCTGGTCATTGAATTACAAACAATAGCAGTCTACTCATATTTTGCCCCCAGATCTGAATTTTGCAAAAACAAGACTGTTTTGTTTTGTTTTGTTTTTCTCTACACATTTGTTCCTCTGACTTTGTCTTTTTGCTTCCAGTGCAAGTGGCTACAAGGAAGAAAAATAATCCTCTGGCACTGCCTTAAATGCAAACACTGAACCTTTGTTGCACGTGGAGGAAAACCTGCAGGCAAAATTCGTAAGTAGCAGAAACAAAATAGCTGTTTCCAAAACCAGGCATGAACACCACAATAGTGTGTGTTGTGACACAAGTCATAGAGTCACAGAATGGATTGGGTTGGAAGGAGTCTTTAAAGGCCGCCTACTCCAACCCCCCAGCAGTGAGCAGGGACATCTTCAACCAGGCTGTAGAGAGCCTCATCCAACCTGACCTTGAATGTTTCCAGGGATGGGGCCTCCACCAGCTCTCTGGGCAATCCTTTCCAGTGTTGTACTACCCTCACAAATATGTCTTCCTTGTATCTAGTCTGAACCTACCCTTTTTTAGTTTAAGACCTTTACCCCTTGTCCTGTTGCTAGAGGTCCTATTAAAAGTCTCTCCCCAAGTCGTGATCATGGGCCAATACTGAGATTCTCTGTGAGGAGCCTGGTGTTTATGTGCCATGTGAGGAAAGATTTAGGGCAAATGTTACAAGACAGGTATTTGTCTCAAGGCATGATAATGGCAAGGAGAACTGTACTTCCGGTGCCATTTTCAGCCTGCTTCAGCAGGTTATGACATTTCTTTTGTTACTCTTTTTCAAACCTGAATCAATTCCTTTCCAGATTAATTCCTCTTGCTCTGCTCCCACAGCCAGTAGATCATTTGCTGGGATACTGGCCTAATCTGATAGATCCATTCAGCATTGGACAATGTGTATGTAGGGTGATCTTTTGTAGGTGCAGCTAAACAACCTGTTTTGTGCAGATGAAAATTGCTCCTACTCCATGCTCCAAGCTGAGCTGAAGCCCTTCAGCTTCATGACCATGATCCTGAGCTGGAACTAGTAAGAACTGCTAAAAGTGCCAAGTTAGGGCAGCTCTGTAAGTTTGCTGGCTGGTGGACAGCAAAAAGGCAAATGCCTGCAACATTCTGTGTTGTGTTTGAAGCCTTCCCACTGAGAGTGGGATGCTTGTGCTTTTTCAACATCCAGTGATATTTGACAAAGGTGGGAAGACGCCTACTAAACTCAGAAGGATGCCAGAAGGGACTTTTGAATGACCTTCACTAACATAGAATCTTTTAAAATATACTTTAAAAATTTAAAACTAGCTTTTTCTTTTATGGGAAAGGCAGTTGTCCAAGCTAAATGAGATAAGTTTATAGCTAAAAATAGCTTTTAAAAGTGCATGGTTACCCAGCCCACCCCAAATTTTAAAGCATTATGCAACCACATTACCCTACTGTGAATGACCACTAGCTAATGCCAATTGACTGCAAAGCAGATCTTTTATTTTGTACTATCTGTTTATATTAAACAGAGTTCAACATGTAGTTCTGCCAAACCTGGGGTCATAGCAGAATGGGAATTTGGTAAGAATTTTAAAATGGATCAAAGGGAAAGGAAAGAGAGATGTGAGCATTCAGAATTTGGCCAGTGACAAAAGAAAACTAAAACTTATTTTCTGTTGATTGTTTTGCCCTTCCAAGCAGAAATAACAAGATGAAGGTGGAGAGGAAACTGGTTTTGCAAACTCTCACAGATATAAAAAGTCATAAAGTCTTGAAATTCTGCTGTCTCAAGACTTTTTTAACCCAGTCTTGCTTTTGTCTGTGAATTAAGATTACTCTCCTTGCCCAGGAAAAGCAATTTTATGCTAGAAGAGGCCACAGATGGGGAAACAGTTTGATCAATGTGGGAGGGATCAGTCCAAAATAACAGTAAGATATATTATGCCATCATAAAATGGTGTGTCTGGATGGAAAGTTTTGAGCACAAATTAATATTGACCTTAGCCAGAACAACTTGCTCTCTTCAACATCTGCAGCTGTGTGGTTACTAGGGAGTTATCTGGCATCATACGCTTTTTCACATCTGTCTACTAAATCAGAGATAGAAACACAAAAATCTAGCACAAAGGGACATTATATGGATTTGTGACACTCCCAGAGGGACTTAGAGTCTTTAAACTAAGAAAGATATTACAATGGGACGCAGGTAGAATATTGGACTAATGTTGTGTCTGCTCCATTGTGAAATGGAAAAACTGTGTCTATTTTCCTCTGATGAGCTCTCTGAAACTTCCAAACATGGATAAACATGAACTACAGTATATATGAGACAATAACTTTGGCGTACATACATGAAACTTCATACTTCTGGGATGAGCAAAATGAATAATCTCAATTTATATTAATTGCCTTACAACACCATGTGTGAGGGAAAAAGACAGTGGGAACAGACTGAGAGAGGACAGAGAGATTCACAGTTTAGTTCATATGGTATTTTCATCATTCTTCATCATTTTCAACCCCACTAGCAACTTCCAAGGACTAAGCTGTGAAGCCTTAGTGGAAATGGATATGACAGGGTTATTCACAAGGAGTAACAACATTTTTCAGCATGTTGCATGTGAGTTAGTGAAATGAGTGGTATGTTGTATTTTCCCTGCCTGCATCATCTCAGGTTATGTTATGGTCCAGTCTAAATGACAAGGTGGTGAAATTGCATAGGTGTAACATGCCTTTATTTCAGCAGCATGCATGACACAAAGTACTAAAATCCCTGAAGTATAACAGTCTTGAATAATATGGTTCTAAATTTTCAGGTGTCAGTGGGGTATTTGTATGTTATTGCCCCATGCTTGTAAAATACGGGAGTTGTTCTTAAATTATGTTCTGAGTGAGTATAAAAAAGCTCAACCAAATAAAAGTGCATTAACACTTGCCCTCATTTTGAATAGTGGAACTTTTAATTAATAAAAGAATCTGTATTCTTTTTTATCTTTATTATAGTATAAAACTACTTTCAGGTTTAAAAAAAAAAAGGTGAAATTTCAAATGGGCAGTGCAAATTGATGCAATTTGAATTTACTAAGAAATTTAAGGACATAAAGCCATAAATAGGTAACCAATATCAAACAAATATATGCGTGAACAAACATAAGCAAAAAAAGTCAATTTTAATTTATAGTCATTAGGCAAGATGAAGAAATGCTGTGTGATTTCCTCTGGAGAGCCATCAATATAACTTGAACCTTACAGAAATGAAATAATAGAATCATAGAAATCACAGAATCATTGAAAGGCTTGGGTTGGAAGAGACTTTAAAGATCATCTCATTCCAAACCCCCTGCCATGGGCAAGGACACCTCCCACTGGATGAAGCTGCTCAGGGCCCCATCCAACCTGTCCTTGAGCACTTCCAGGGATGGGGCATCCACAGCTCTCAGAAACCTGTGCCAGTGCCTCACCATCCTCACAGTAAAGAATTTCTTCCTAACATCTAATTTAAATCTCTCTTCGTTTAGTTTAAAACTGTTCTCCCTTGTCCAAATAACATTTTCATATAGCAAGAAGAATAGAGAAGGGGATTGTAGACACAAGGTAAGCAAGTGTAGTGGTGGCAGATGTTAGTAGTAATAGAGATACTCCTTATGTGGCAGAAAACTATTGAATTTACTTTCTGCTGGACTAGCATAATGGGGCAGCTCAGACAGATGTCAGCACTAGTGCAGAAGAAGGGTTGCAGCAGCAAAATTGGTTTAGATGACTAAAAAAAGAGCTGCTGCTTCAAAGGAGATGCTTTTTAAATAGCTCTAATACCATGAAGTATGATGTTCATCACTATCATGAGTAATGTGGCAATATGGTCCTGTCTTTTGATATTTCTTTCTGGAGTGAAAAAGTTATTTTCTTCTTGCTTCTTACCAGATAATGGACTTTGCCCAAAGATGGCCTGTTCCTAAAAGCATTTTATAGAATGCTAAAAATCTGCATACATGGCCAACCTGGCTCAAGCTGACACTAAATGGAATGCTCATGGAATGAAAACTTTGGATTTGGGCTTACTTGCCCCAAGTTTTGACTGATTTATAATAATTTCTTGCATTTGGTGATATGTATAGCTCCGACTCTCATAAAATACATCTTTAAAATACTCTGATCTCATCTAGTGTGTCATTCCAAGGATTAATTTGAAAACACACACATTCAATTAATGGAGCAGATTACTTAGAGCAAGGGAACTCAGAAGCATAGTTTCAGCTCAAAAAAAAAAAATTACAAGTCTAAAGTGAATTCAGATTTTAAAATTAGTTTTATTCATCATTTTTCTTGACGCTTCTTTTTTCCCCATGAACACTGAAGCTGCTTGTGCATACATGTATACAAGAAGGCAAATTTCAGTGTCATGCAGGAATGGCAGCAGAAGCTCAATTCACTTTCATAGGTAGATAGAAAGAAAATAGATAAAAGAAATTTCCTGCACATTAAAATAGCATACCTAGCTAATAACAGCCAGCTAAACACTGCCATAAAACAAATAATAAAGAGCTTTTTAAATGTGCAAGCAATGCAGTAAAGATTCTGTACTGTGGAAAAGTGGTAAATTTTTACAATGCAGTAAAGATTCTGTACTGTGGAAAAGTGAGGGGGTTTTTCCCATTCAAATAGAAAAGTAGTTGCCCTAAACACATGTAAACAAGGCCACAGCTGGAGTGAGGTTTCCCTGAAGGAGGTGTTTGGTGGCAGCCTCAGTGTAGCCTCTCACCCTCCACATCACCATTATTCTCTCTCGCTGCAGCCCACCAGGACATCCCTGCAGGTTATAGCCATACAGATGTTTCTTTCAGGGGCCCAGCTGCTGCACCATTCCTCCTCCCACCTCAGTCACATTATGAGCATTCTGTGGGGCAGCTTATCAGGGCTATTCTTGAGGAAAAGTGTGATTGTGGATTCAGCCCTGCAGTCGGTGTGCGGGCTACACTCACAGCATCAGTCCAGCTTTTCCATTTTTGGCTCTACGCTCCTTTGACTTGTGTAATCTAAAATTCAAGCTTTTAAGCTTCAGCCATTACAGCCAATGCTAAAACACATCCAACAACTTCTTAATATCTATTAAGTTCTTTCAAGTAAATCCAACATTTTTTGAGAAGTTAAATCTGGTTGTTTTTTGATGATTTGGAACTGAAAACAGACAGCCTGGATAACTGGAACTTAAAAATGCAAAATCAACAGTGAATCCAGTTTAGGTTTTGGCATTGTATTGTGTTTGTCTCAGCAGTAACAACACTTATTAATGTTTTAAAACAAATATCTAGCAAACAAACAGGTCAGATGTTGTTCAAAAAGTGAAAGGCTGTGTATTTTTTTCCACTTGTTTGACAAGGTGATTCATTTACATACTCCTTACTAAATCACAGGGTGATTTTAATAGGAGGAGGAATTTGGGGTTGCCTGAGATGGATAACTGGGTCAAGTTACCCTCTGGAAGAAGTCAGCGAACAAAATGTGAAACAGAGGAATCCACTGCCTTTGCCCTCAGAGCTTCATGCAAATCTGCTCTGGAAACTCGGTTATGTCTCATTTTCTAGGACTTAACCACAGTAGCAGGCCTGCAGGGATGTACTTTCACCAATTCCTTAAGCAGCCTCTGCTGCTGAAATAAAACTCCAGAATCTTTTCCCTTCCAGTCCCATGCCCCACTCTTCTTGCCCCCTTGCCACTCATCTGTGAAGCTGATCTTGTTTAGAGCTGAGCAATGGTTTGGCTGGTTTGGCTTTGGAGCCTGGCACAGTTCATCAGCTGGCTGTGCAAGTGCTGGTGCTGGCACAAGGAGGGAGGTAGGGGGGAATAAAAACCGAGAGCTGTGTGGGACTGCAGCAGGGTTAGCTCTGCTTGCAGCTACATCAGGCAGCCAAGCTGATTTACTAGCTTGCTGCTGCCAAAAATATCAGCCCTACACCCTCCTTCCTGCTCTCGTCTACACCTGTCTGCAGCTGTGGAGCCAGGTCCTTCTTGCTTGTGCATCCCTAAAGTCCAAGTGACCTTGCACTGACCAACTCAGCTCATTAAACCATGGGGCAACTGTTGTTGTGTTTTAACTGCATTGGAGCTGGAATGGCTCACTGAAGGATCAGAGGAATACAGAGCCGGGGCAGGAGAAGTGGAAGGAGTGCATGGCCAGCAGCAGGGAGACAGGCTGAGGAGAAGGACAGAAGAACCTCCTCCTATCAGCAGCAATGACCTGTTAGTTTGGCTCAACTGGATCTTCTAACTTCACTATTGCACTGTTTTGGGCAGCAGTGCTGGCTTATGTCTGCTGAAAGTGTTGTGAAACAACATCCTATGTCTCATTTCAGCTATGCAGGTAAACAAGACTTCACATACCTACAGTTAAGAATATGCTGATACACATTTTGCATCAAAGCCCTATCTCAGAAGCCACATATACTTTCACAGGAAGCCCAACAAATGGCCTTCAGAGATGCTGATCTGCATTTCAAAACTGTGGACCATTATGCCAGTAGTAGTTCTCTCCTGAATGATAGCTGTAAGCACTTGTTATTGATTTAAATTTTGAACTAGTTTGTTTTGATTCAAAACATCATTACACCTACAACTTCATTTGTGCTGAGTTACTGTCCAAGCCTTCACATAAATTACTCCATCAGCTTGCCAGAAGTCCTAAGGCTGTGGTACCCTGTGCAGACACTGTGGCTGCAGGAACTCCAAGCTTTCCCCTTCTGTTTGTCCCAACCTCAAGCTGCTGCATCCTGTTCCTTCAGCTTTGCCACTTTGTGGGGCTATGCTGCAAAGTGGATATCCAAACTCAGGCACAATAAAAATGTTCCAGCTGCCCCCTTTTCGTTTTGGGGGGAGGTAGTGCCTCAGGCTGTAGTTTCAGCAGTAATACTGGCTTATTGTGTAGCTGAACACCGTAATTTCCCCCTCACACACATACGCACAGTTTATACCTGTCCACATTTCACTTACAGCACCCTTTCCCTTGTGCCAGTGTGCACAGCTGTGCCTGGGAATGGGAATAAGGGACCTAATCAAGCTGTAAGAAAGAAAACCAACTAAAGGCACTTTATTCTCTTCTCTGGTTCACAGCAAAGGTACACAGATAGTGTGGTATGCTCATCTGACCGAGGCCACAGTTAAACAGATATTTGCAGACATTTTCCTTACAGAAATCCCCACTGTTCTTTTCACTTCCCTCCAGCATATTCCCATCCTTGAGCATCTTCTTGCATTGTGCCAGAACACAGGCAATTTGATTTCTGTGTTTAAGTCTATAATAGCAGATAGCTCTAAGAAACAGAAATTCTCCATCCACTTCATTATTTATGCAAGCATTTTGTATTTTTAAACAAGCCAAGGTTTAAAACAGTTCCAGAACTCACCCAAACAGTCACAAAACAATCAATGGCATCCAAATCTGTAGCAACCTTCTTAAGAAGATCATCCAGCACCGAATAGAAAAGCTACTGAGCAAGAGCAAAGCACCCTCTGCACTACCAACAGGCACAACAGGCTGTCCTGGGTGCCCCAGGCATTATTGGCTTTGGCAGAGCAGACCATGCCAGATCCAAACCAGTCAAACTGGCTCCAGAAGCACCAAAGGAGCCCAAAGGCAGGTAGTTGTTCACCTGACTGGGATGGATACAGAAGTAAAATAGTGTCAGAGGTTCTTTCCCATTGCTGTTGTCAGTTTTGATTATTGGGGTCGCTGGGCTGACAAATACGACTGGAAAGTGTGTGAGCCATGGAGATGGCAATTCTGCCATGTCCAAATATCCCAGCCCTGATGCAATCCGCGCTGTGCTAGGGGCAGGTTCTGCCTAGCACTGCTCTGTCCACTGTGAGAGCTGAGTACCCTGACGATGATGTGGCCAGCAGTGTTTTGGCAGTGCATGTGAAGTGAAGGGATTGCAGTTATCCAAGGAACGCTGCTGGCTATGTTGTGTCTGTGATAGTTTTGCTGCTGATGAAATAGGGTTCCTGGTCTGATAAGGAAGAGGTGGGGCACGTAATTAAGCAACCAAGTAGCTGGGAGCAAGTCTTGGGGTATCTGTGTAATGGTTCCTTGGGTGGACTGTACCTGTTTGGGAGAAACAATTTCTGCTCTTTATTAAAACAACAGTAAAGATAATTTACGTGTCAACACCGTTAACTATTTCAGCAGTAGGGAGGAGATAAAGTCACAGACCTGCCCAATTAACTGTGAGCAATGTCTCATTTTGGTGCCACAGTTCAATAATATTTGGAGTTACCTTGATTTCTGTGCCTCTGAAGGAAGAAGTTCAATGGAACTCAAAACATATTCAAGCCAAATCAAGATGCCCAAGCAAGCAAAGCAGCAACTCAGCTTACTGCCTTTTCATGACCCATGTGAATAGGGTTCAGTTTAGAAGCAGGTCTTAAAATAGAGTGATCAACTCATCTGTGGACTCCATTGCTGCCAGAACAACTTTGCTTTATTAAACCTTCCAAAAATGTTCAATGGAAATGAAGTCCACAGCTCACCACTGCTGGTCACCTGGTCTCCCCACTCTTCTCGCAGCAGCATGATCAGCCTCTTTACCTGCTGTGCTCCTCCGAGCTTGTCAGACCCGTTTCCCAGGCCAGTTCAAATCAAGGAGAAAACCAATCAAGGAGAAAAGGGATCCAAGTAAAAAAAGGAGGTGCCTAGACTTTTTCTGGGCAAGTAGTCTGAACAAAGAGTGTAACAGCGTGCAACATACATCAGAAGTGATTCAAAAGTGGGGGCACAACACACATTTGAGGGCCATGGAAGGCAGAGTTAGTTTCCAATAATTATCTTTCTACTGTGCAGAGCCCATTAAGATTCCCCCTTCTCTTTTTATCACCTGCCCCAAACTAGTAAAGTTTTGTCTTCAGTGAAATGATAGAGTGGTTATTTTGTTGCCAATTGATGAGTGAACTCTAACACAGCCTAAATTTCAGATACTGACAAGGCAAATTTCATTAGCATGGTCATGGGATTAGATAATTAGGCTGAAGCTAGCTAACATGTTCTCAAAAATTAATATTTTATCCAAGCCTAGACAAGCACATCTAAAGAGTGAGGGATTCTTTGCATCCTCACACAGGCACAGTCGAGAAAGATGGTATTAGAAAGTGATTACTGAAGGTGAGAAAAGCAATTTGCAAATTCAAAAGAAACTGATGCCAGTAAAAGGGAAGAATTTTGAGGCACTTGCAAATATTCTAACATAGCCACTGCAGAATAGTAATTTAGGACCCTAAATGATACAGATTCACAGAACTATGTGGATTTTGCAGAAACACGGGCATTAAGTTTTCCTCTGCTCCTGCCACTGACTGTTGCTCCCACACCACAGTAGGCCACTGAGGCAGGTGGGAGGGATATTTGATCTGTTTTAAGTAACACAAATGCAGGTCTTGTCAGGTATTCCAAAAAGCTGCATTTGTTCACTGAGCTGCCTCACAAGAAGGAGGGTGTATTTCCTAACCACTTCATATCACGAAAGACAACCTTGCAATCAAGACAAAGCCATTGCTAATATTGGGCAGCAGGACACATTGCTTACATGAAAGGTTTTATGTCAAAGTACTCAAAATGACCAGACATAATTTCTGGAGAAGCAAAGACACAGGAAATTCTTCCATCCCTAGCTAGCCAGAGATATATTCCACTTTTCAGTTAAGGTAACTGTGGACCGCTGGTTTCTTTACCTCCGGCCTTGCTTCCCAAAACAATCTTCACAAGCTGCTAAAGCAAGAGAAAAAAAGTTCAAGGGTTGATACAACCTTTAAGTAACAACCAGTTCAGCTTTGGGAAGTTTTCCAACTCCTATTTGTTTTTTAAAAGTATTGTTCACATTTACAGCCCTTTTGTCATCCTTCTTTGTTCCATTCCTGTTTATTCCTATCTCCCCTTCCTTGCCTGTACCCCAGTTCTTCAAGTGGAACAGTGCCCACCTTCTGTTCTCCCTGCCTCAAGTCTTTGCATGAAAAAATACATAGCAGTGTATGTGCAGGCTTCATCCAGGCAATCCTGCTGCCCATGTTACAGCAGGAGCCCCCAGCACCTCTAGCTGGTTCTCTGCACTCCTCAGAGCCTCATCAAAGCACTGCCTCCGGGCCCTTCCCTTCATTTCCCTAATACCTGCATCTTCTGCTTGCTAAGGCACCTCCTGAGACAACCACCTCTTGCCCTACAGCCTTGCCCTTCAGAGCTGCCTTCCACAGCTGCCGTGCCCAAACTGGTGAGCCTGGGCTCTGGCAGGAAAGGAAGAACCACCAGGCTGCCATGGCAGCAGCGTGGCTCACCCTGGGCCAGGAGAGGGAAGGGCACAGAGGAGGAGAAGGAGGCAGTGTTTTGGATGCTCTTGAAAGCAAAGGCTTTTTCTGTGAGCCATGTTATTCCCCAGTTTCAACTTCCTATGCTATCTACTGCCATACGCTCTCCAGTCAGCTGCTTTTCTCTCTTCTCTCTTCCCACTTCTCTCCCAGGATATGCGTATTATTTTCTCTCCCTCTTTAAAGCTTCTTCAAATACTAGGCAGACCTCCCTGGAGAGGTGATACCCTGGCCCAAAAGAAGTGCAATACTGAAATACACATAAAATCAATGTCCTGCTGGGAATATGCATTGTTACCCTTAGCCAGACAGTGGCCTGGCACTTATATCTATGAGATTTGTATCACTTTGTTACAATCATTTCCCTTTTCTTAGCAGAAGAATATCCTTTTAAAAAGGCTCCAGTCAGAATCTGAAAAACAAAATGGTAATACTACTTTCAGTTACTACAGAGTTTTCACTAAGCCAGCAAAATAGTAATTCTGTGCTGGGTGAGTGAAATGGAAATCACCCACCTGGAAAATGCAATTGCTTCTGAAAACTCAAGAGAAACACTGCTTTTAGCAAAAAATGCTATCTACAGAACACATCTTTGTTACAAACTCACTAAATATACTGGAGTCAGACCCCTATATTTCTTCATGGGTTGGAGGAGAGATGCTACCACAAGATTTGAGACCATAAAGGTGAATGCCAGGAAATGTATCAGTAATTAATCTTCCTTCCTTTCTCCCACATTACAATCTCCCCTAGTTCTTCTGTGTCAGCTATCTTTGTGATGCTCACAACAAACTTCTCCCTTGGTTATATTTATATGGTCCTGTAGAACATTAACAAAATGTCACACTTTTCCTGAGAACACTGTTAACAGTTAATTACTCAAGGTAATTACTAACCGGCTGAAGTGTTTGCTTTACTAGACCCTACAAAGATACATTTTAAATGCCTCAGGATGAGCTAGTTGCAAAGAGAATTTTGTTGTTTGTTTGGGGGCGCTTTTTTATCAATTCCACAGTTTGGATGCTGTGGTATGCAATTAGGCAGATAGGTTTAGTCTGGTGAACATGGAAAACTTGACTATTCCCATTTCCCCTACAAATCTATTTTTAAAGCAAAGAACTATGGAATGTTATCTCTTGTTAGAAATAATGGATATTAACTTTAAAAAAAAATCTTTGTAAGTAAAAATGAATAGTATATGCTCCCATTTTTCCAGCCCTATGACAGTATTTTTCACCCATAACTGCCACCAGTGTTGCTAGAAATCACAGAATTCTTTTGCATCCTGCAGAAAGTTGCTCTCATAGGGCAACACTTCACAACTCTTACTCTGCAAGTCACCAGTCCCATCCTACATCAGTCACACTGATATCAAAAGTGTGAGTAAGACGAGCTTGGCTCTCCTACTAAAGACAAAAAATCCCACAGGAAACTTGTCAACTCCTTACCGTTCTAGCTCAGAATGTATTCCCAAGTCTCAGTCCACTGACATCCAAAAATGTTCTCATATATAATGATATTGCCTGTAATATCTATGGATAAATTTTAACCATTTTTTAACATAAGGAATATTCTTACATGAATCAAAACTCACACACAACCTCATCATATGTTATTCCTGGGGTGAGATGCTATAAATACAGCAACTGAAACAGAAAGACCAAATTATTCAATTAAATTATTTTATTCATTAAATCAGTTGCAGAGCTGGTATTGGAAAATAAGACCTTCCTGGGTCCCAAAAATGTGTCTTAATTGCAAGTCATGATGACCTGCCCATGTTTGTCATGTATGAATGATGTAACCATTCAGGTGTAGGAAGTGACTTTAATATGACTGCAAAAGAAATGGAAGCCAAACTTTCTCCAGGGAGTTTCAAATCACGGAAGTTTCCTGGTAAACCTAGTAATGTCTTTTATATATATATATGTATATATAAAAGCAAAAGAAAAAGCAAATAAAACACAGTGTATTGCTGTACTATATCAAGGTAAAATTAACACAAACTGCATTTTCAATGCAACAGAAATACAGTTAACACAAACCTCAGTCTGGTCACCAGGCTATAAACTGGTGCAATGAAACTAGATCAGATTTATTTTCTTTCTGCTTTTTAAAAATTATTATTATTATTTTATTTTTCTATATGTCTGCCAAGTATTTGGCTCCCTCTCTAAAAACGTTCTGATCTTTTTGGTGTATCATTCGAAAATCTCTCCATAATAACCTCTTGAATTTCATCTATTTCTGCTACGCTTTGCAATATAAAAAACCAAGGTTTGCAGGAAGAGGTAATGTCTCTTATTAGAGCAAGTGTTAGGGATGGGAAAATCATCCAAGTTTCACATATAAGACGGGATGTCTTTTTGATGTAGACAGTATTAAAATTGAGCAAAGGCTCCCGGCTGAGTATCAATGAGTTAAAGAAGGAATTAGAATATGTTTGTTTATTGAGAAGCCTTGAATTATGTTTTATTTTAGAAAGTTTGTGTTTAAGCAAGTCTTCACCAAAGAATTAAGTAGTGTGAACTTTACCAACACTTTTTGTTAAACGCTTAATCCACACCCACATCACAACAAAGACAGATGGCTGAGCTCTTTACATATGAGAAGGTGACTTTTCACACATAGCCTGAACAGTAAACCTTTTGCCTTTTTTTCACGGAAATACTAAGCTCCAAGATAATAAAGTTGCCTTAATTTGCATTTCTCCCAAGAAGTGGAAATTACAAAACTACAGACAACAAACGTTGGCTAATCAGTCTAGGGAAAAAGGTCCAAAGGGAAAACTCAGAAATGGGTTTGTTTAAAAGCTACAACAGGCAGCAAGGACCTTGAGCTATGAATGCTTTTGTTTTGCTAATCTACCTAATGTTCTATTGAAAAAAAGAGAAATCCTTGAATGAATGATTCTGACTTTGTTCTAGTGTGAATTGAGTAGCAGCTTCTTTAAAAAATTCCAATAGTTTGTATTTAAACAATTCTTCCTGAAGACCTTTTCTCAAACAGGTCTTTATATGGGAAAAACAACTGTTGATTTTGTAGTCATCATGTGAGTAACTTTAATAAAAGTCAGCAGGGCCTTGCCTACTGTGAGATTTTTTTTGAACCTGTAACCCTTAATCAGGATTGCTGTCAGCTCTAGAGCCTGAGGAAGGTGTCATACAGACAATATTCAAATGGAGCTGTGTTTTTCCCACAGCGCTGTTGGAAGGAAACCCTTTTTTGTAAGCAAAGCCTGAGAGACATTGGGATCCTGAACTGGAAGCTGAGTGAAGAAGGGTCTCCCAGACCGATAAACACTTTCCAAGTGCAGTGTGTCCCCAGAGCTGGAGCTGCACACCACCAACGACTGTTAAATATCTTTCCCAAATATAGGTTAGAAGTGTTAAGAATTTGTGGGAAAGTTTTCCTTCGGAGTAGACCACGGCTTAATGTTTATTCATACGCTGTAGTAAGCAAATGAGAAACTAAGCACTTTGTAAATGCTGCATCATTTTGACTGCTTGATCCACTCCACTGACAGAACAGTTTGGCGTAATTGCTGGCATACATAATATTTTCAAATGACAATTCTCCAAACAAGTCAGGGCCTGAGCTAACACCAGTGAAAGGTGAGGAGATGCTGCCTACATATTGAGCTGAATTCTAGACTATTAAATGTCACAGACAATTAAGATTTATAGTTGATGTTGTCCACAACATAAATGTATTCCCCTGCCTTCAGTACTTTCAGTTCCACAGCAGTTACTGGTACCTGTCTTCAGCTGTAGTTTTAGATGTGAAAGCTAATTTCTCTGCTCAACCCTTTCCCTGCCATTTGACCACAACTGTTTTGAAACAAGCCCCAAACACCAACAGTGCTGCCTCTACCTGCAGTTTTGATTTAACATTAGTAGTACCACTCATGCTGTTGCTTCTGAGTTATGCCAGGAGTGGAGCAGCTTCAGCTCCATGCTGCTGAGTATCTTCTCATGTAAATCAGGCAGGATTACACATAGGGTTGCCTTGCTAATGAGAAAAACACTTCATCAAGAATGAGTGGCAGGAAGCAATGGACAGCACTTTGAAGAAGTTCAAGAGACAACAAAGTATGGCCAATAATAAAGGTCTAGGGCTTTCAGCAACCTTTCAGTACTAAACTGATGCTAGGACACTGTTATAGGATTAGGATGGAGACCTTACATTTTCAAACATAGCCTATTTTGTTTTGGCATCTCAGTGTTTGTCTATCAAATTCCCAACAGTTAGCTGCCACCACAATTAAAGGACATCTTTTTTAGAAGCAGTCAGAGAAGCAAAGATACAGTGACAGCAACAACACTGATGGCAAGAGGGATCCACAGAGCAGAATGAATGGTCAATACAGCTGTAGTGCCTGCAGATAGTCTGGCTCAGAAAAAAAACCCCGACAGCTGAGTATCAGCTATGAGCAGCTTGTAGTTGCATGAGCAGCAATGTGGAGCTGTTCAGAGTCCCTGCAGGGATGAGTTGCACAGACACAGGGGAAAGATATCTGTCTGTAATAATGAGCCTGCGCAGCAAAAATGATGAGCTGTTCTTAATGTGTCTGCTTATACCTGGTTTCAGAATAAAAGCTTGGTACTGAAAGTATTTTCCCTATTGCCAGAAAGAAGCACTTTTCATTTTCATCCTACATCTTCCAAAGGTGTACTGCCTACAAAAGTTGCCAATACATAACACAGGTTCTGAAACCTTAATTTTTTTCCATAGTAGGAGAAGATCCAGCTGTCCTGTAATGCTGTTTGGAATAAGAAAACCTTGTAACCGGTGATACCATAACACCATAATGCAACACAGAATGTGATTTCAGGTCCTTTGAATGTTTGACCTATATTACATAGGCCAGCCAGGTAGTTACTGTCAGTGCTTTCTGCTCCACCTGGTCAAACTGCACCGTGTGTTATACGGAGATTATCCTTCCTGATACCTATTAGGGAGTTTGCCACATCCTCCTGCTCTAGTTGATAGCATCACAGATTGCCTTCCCAGCAAACCCTGTGGCATACAGCTATGTTTTTCTCTCCAGATCTAAGTTTCTGACAGAGAACCACAAATAACCTACTAACTCTCAGAAAAAATCTGTGACCTGTCTTCCACCTGAGTGATTTTTTTAAGTCATGCTATATTTTCAAGGCACTCTTCATAAGGAGAAAGACAGAAGTATTTTAAAATCTCTTTTATCTTCCAGGCCTCACAAACTGGAGAATATAGGCAGTCACAGGCTTTGGGAATCTACAAAATGCTAGCCTTTACTTCCAGCTGATAATTTGTCTTCCTACTTTGACTACTAGCAAAGGTAATAGCAGTGATGCTAGTTGTAATGATTTTGCTGTCAGATGAAAAAAGCTTCCACAGCAGCACATCCAGTTTGAAGACCAATATGATCTAATCAATAATACATGAAAAAGATACCTGTATGGCTAAAAAAAGACTAGGACTGACAGCTTTCTAGAGATGTCTTCCAGACTGTATTTTTTCTTTCCCAAATTACAATTTAAGATCATGCTGCACAGCCATTTCTCTTAAATAAACAGCCACTGATGGTGACACCTTGAAAGGCACTACCAGCACCCCTATATAGAACTCACAGCATGCACACACCCTCTTTGTTAACTGCACACCCACTGTGACTCTTAGGATTTAAGTCTAACAGAAGAATCAATCGGATGCACATGGAGCGAGCGTACTCCAGATGAGCAGCTGCTTGCTGGAATCCTGATACCTCCCACCTCAGCAATAACACATCTCTCCCCTCCCTGTGGTTACTAAGCTAAAAGGCACAGTCTGAGAATGGGAGCTTTTTGTTTTACCCCAGTGATGGAATTCTGGTTTCAGGCTGAACCACCCTCCTCATGTAAGCTGCAATTATTTTGCGACAAGGCCCATTTTGGAGAAGGTAAAGGACAGGCCTGTTGCACTAATACGTAAGAGATTTTCCCTTTATCAGTAAGAGTTTTGGAAAGCTGAAGGGTTACTGAATTCCTTAAGAATATCTAATAAAATTTCTCTTTATTTTTTGTCCTAATGGAAACAAAATCATTATAATCCCATTGTCTCTCTGCATATCTTTCTCTCAACCTGAATACCTTTCACATCCATGCAGCTGGATTTGATAAAGCATAGAGGTCTCAAGGCAATTAGATTCCTACAAAGTTTTATGCAGAAAGGGAATGCACTAAGGACAAAGACTCTGAGAGTATTTATATATGCCTATCAGGTATGTGTCAGGGAAAGGCAGAAGCATAAAATTATTAAACGTCTTGGAATACACAGGATCCTCCTTTGTGGACATTGCCCTGAGACTATGAGAAAAACAAAACTCAGGCAGACCTTCACATTCTTGGACACTCTGTCAAACAACAAGATGCAAACTGACCGGAAAACTGAATACAACCCTAGACCAGCCCATCTCATTCTAGCACTTGGCCTAAATAACAGAGTCCTTGTTTTCCTGGGTTTCGACCTTGAACAGTCAGGTTTATCTTACCAGGTTCCATTTGGCCTTGGCACACCAGCTGTCTGAAAGAATTTCCAAATCCAGTATACGATGACTCTGTTTGTCCTGGCACATCATACCCTGACCTAACATCTGAATGGGCAACCTGGGTGAACTGTTTAGAATGCTCTAGTACACTGCTGCAAGGGTCACCTGAATTTCCAGCTCATTTTGAACGTGGTGGCACAAAAGCTCAGAGAATTAACAGGCAGGTAGTACTGTGTGTTGGCTTATTTTCTTTATCATAAGCATTTCTGACTGGCCACTGCTGTTCCAAAATGGAAGTTAGGCTACACGGATTTGCCTGTCTAAATTACTTCCTAGCTCTTCATCAACCTCTAGTTTTAGCAACACTGTCCAGAGTCTGTGTCATAAGTTGTGTCCAACTCTGGGTCCCCCAACATCAGAAGGACATGGACCTCTTGGAGTGAGTCCAGAAGACAGTGATGAAGATGATCAAAGGGCTGGAGAACCTCTCCTGTGAAGACAGGCGGAGAGAGCTGCGGTTGTTCAGCCTGAAGAAGGCTCCAGGGTGACCTCATTGCAGCCTTCCAGTATCTAAAAGGGGGCTTATAAAACAGATAGAGAGCAACTTTTACATGAGCAGATAGTGATAGGACAAGGGGGAATGGTTTTAAACTAAAAGAGCTGAGACTGGATGTAGGAGGAAATTCTTTACTCAGAGGGTGCTGTGTCACTGGAACAGGTTGCCCAGAGAATTGTGGATGCACCATCCTTGGAAGTGTTCAGGTGTTGGATGGGGGTCCTGAGAAACCTAATCTAGTGGGTGGCATCCCTGGCCATGGCAGGGGTGGGTGGAACTAGAAAATCTTTAAGGTCTCTTCTCCCCAAACCATGCAATACATAATTGATACATGCTTGATAAAAAACAGTGTCACTGTATGTGATGGTGGAGGTTAGGAGAGAAGCACCCTTCCAGAATGTTACTGTTTTTAAATGACCTAGGCTTTGAGCTAATATTTGTTGCTAGCATAAAGAGATTGGGAGTTTCCATTAATATCTCTCTTCCTTTTAAAATCTACTTTAAATAAACAAGTAGAAGCTTTTAATCAGGCAAGGCAATAAAATGTGGGCAAAACATGGACAACACTGCAAGACTGCATGGGAAAAGTGAATAGTGCAGCTATTCTGGAATGGTGGTGTCAGCCTGGAATGACTCCCTGCTGAGACATTTTTATTCCACAAAATCATTGATTTATTTTGGATGACAGTACACATATGCACCATTATTCTGAAGAGCTATTCTGGCCAACAACACTAGGCAAGCAAGCATGAAGCATGATTTTCAGAGCCATAGGCAATTTTATTGCTGTCTGGGTCCCTTCAAAATATGTGGGAAAATCATGGTTTCAGCCTGTCAAATCCCAGCACAAGCTAGAGCAGCATGAAGTATTTTCATTTATGTTTGTAGAATTTTATTTCAGCTTCTTTAAAAACATAAAAGCCCTTCTTAAAACCTATTGGTTTTTAATGCAGATTAAAACTGAGAAACTATAAGATGGAAAACATTCATAGATTTTCCTCTTCATATTTTAACCAGCTAAAGAATTAATAGAACTTTGATAAACTTCCGTTAACGTTTTATACTGAAAATAAAAGTGATTGTGTCTGTGCATGTGTGAAAGAGTACAGACTTTCAAGATAATCTTTCTGGCAGTTTTTTAAGCAGATCTCTGAATAGGCCTAGAACCTTGAACAATTTTCAGCTGCTGAGCCACAAAAATGCAGGAACTTGTGGAATTCAAGATGTCTCTGGGTGGCTTCCAGAGGGTCACAGAGAGATAAGGAATGAAATGAAAGTTTGCTGGTCAGATAGCTGCACAGCCATAAGGAATGTTTTGTGAATCTGCAAGTAGGGAGGCTGATCTAGACTGTTATCAACAATTAAAGAGGAACCATCTGTGCCTGTACAAGGTCCATGTACAGAAATAGCTGGAGAAGTTTGTGAAGTCATTGTTGTGTGTTGGCCTTGAATCCTATCAGTATCAATTAAAATACCAATATTGTTAAAGACCTTATCACTTTATCAGTTTTAGCTGGGACATAACAAAAATTTTTCCTGCTTATTCAGGAAAGTGAACATGAGTGTAGGTTAAGTGACTTTAACCTACAGGGTTTCTTCTTTCTGAGTTCTAACACCATATAGACGATGAGTTTTAAAAGCAACATGATTTAGTTAAGGCTTGAAGAGATAAACTAAACAGGAAAATGCCTGTCATAAAGAACCTATATGCTCATGTTCTCTCTATATATATAATCTTCTCAGAGGCCACAGCTGTATTTATACCAGAATTTCTGTGACTAACAAACAAGTTTCACCTCTTTCACAAATATTTGTCTTCATTGGTTTTGAAAAAATGAAATCAAGAGAAAAAGTAGTAGCAGATGCCAATGCTACAGCTAGGTGTAAACTCCTACTGTACTTGGGAACATAGCTTTAAAACACTAGAATGGTTATATTGTTTCCATTACCTGTGGCACATAACCAAACCTCAGCAGTAAGGTTAAACCTGTGATAGCCAACCAGATATTCCAATATTTTTAGATGCACAAATGAATTAAAAATAACCTTTAAAAGCTCTTACAAACAAGCAAAAAAAGAAAAAAAGCACTATCAGGAGTGTGAAAGTGGATTTTGCACAGGATTAACTGCTTAGAAAGGCTCAGAGTGAAAAGCATATTAATTGTAATGTAGCTGAGAACTCTGTCTCCTATTGAGCAAATAATTTAAAAAACCTCTCTGAGATTTACTGCAGCTAATGACATTAGATTTAAAATGCTTAACTTTATAGTCAGATTCATATTGTTTTCTGAATTGGCATCATTGATAGCGAGGGAATTTGTTCAAAAAGGAGAGAAACAAACCCTATAATCTTCATGGATGTAAATCTTGTCTGCAGCTTACCTTTCACTTGAACTGAATAAATTGCAGAATAATCCAAACCTTATTTGTGCAACTATTGAAAGTGAGCAGCAGTATCAGAAACACATATCTAGAGACAGAAATAGCTGTCATTTAGCTGTGCCATGCAGAACTCATATACATATTATTTATATTTATATACGCACACATAAATATCTTTTTCATACTGATAAACATTCTTTGAAACTGCTTGTTTGCAGGGCAAGAGGAGACCTTGGCCCTTCTGATTCCAAACAATTTAAAAAGCCACTAGACTTTGTTTCTAGTTTAATGCAGGCACAGGAATAACAATTGCTAATAATCTATTATACTAAAATCTCTCTTGCAGCCACTTTGTGGTATTTCAGTCTCTACAGGACTTAGATACTGTTTTAAGAAAATTCTTAGCTATTCTGGTTTAAAGGAAATAACCACAATATGAAACAGAAGTCTGTATTTTTGGTTGTTTCCAGACTTGTCAATGCAGCTCTCTCCTCAGCGTAGTTCTTTTTGTAATAAACACTTTAGATCTTTATTCTATGGCAAGTATATTGTTATTCTTAAGCAATTATGTAAAAATTAACATTAATAAAGGATACTGATAACTGAGAAGCGTACCCAAGGAACTGTGTACTACTGCCTAAAGCCACCCTAGGCTGAGTATTGGCTCTAAGTCTCAAAAATTACATTACCAGTGTTTGTATTTTTACAAGATTTGTTATCCATTGATTATCTGGATAGAGCTGGAAGCCACTAAAAGAGGTGCAAGAAAGAAATGTTATTACATCTTGTGTAACTCATCAACCTCCACTTATCCCTGTATCTCTTGACATGCAGACCACTGGAAAAGGCAGTCCCATGGAAGACAACTGAGATTATGTACATGGCATGTATAGAGCAGATAAGCTGAAGAATGATATACTACTCTATTCAGAAGGGAAAAAACCCCAAAACATTGTAGTACCTAGACAAGGTAAGTTTTACAACCGCAGATAACATACACCCAGATCTATGATACACCTGAACATTTGTTGCAGGTGCAACAAACATTATGTTTGCAAGATAGAGAAGCTCCATGGAAAATTCAGTTTCTAAGTGACATAGACTAAGCACAAAAAAAGAAAAAAAGAGAGAGAAAAAGTGTAGTTGTATGGAAAAGGTGGTATTGCTAGCCAAAATGTGTGGGGCTTGTGGTCTTTCTAAGACTTGACACAGCAACAGTGGTGTTAAGTAGGGGGCTGAGCAAGTGTTCCCCATCATGTACAGGTTACACTCACACTCACCAAAGTGACCCGATCAGAGCTCTGGCTCTCCAGTGACACCAACCAGGGTCTGGGTACCTAACACGGGTATCCTGATGGGATGACCACCTGCTTTCTAGGTGTTGTAAAGGCTGAGCTAGGCCTTCACGGCTAAGTAGACATCCTTTAGTATACAAGAGACTGTTTGATATCAGTTAAAAGAAAGGATGTGTACGGATGCATCTTTTCTAAGTGACTCGTATATACAGCAAATTCTGGCTTAGCAGAAGTGCTCCGTCTGTTATGAATTCCAGTTATTTGTCTCATTCACTAAAGTAAGCTCTTCCTGTTAGCCAAGACTGATTTGCAAGATAGTTCCTTATATCACAGAATTCCTTGAAGATGTATTTTTACAGTCTTTTTTCAGAGTAGCAAAATACAATAAGGAATCAGAGAATGCCAGAATCAATTGTTTGGAAAAGACCTCTGAGATCATCGAGTCCAACCTTTGAACACCACCATGCTAACCAGACCATGGCACTTTCCTTAAACAGCTCCAGGGGTGGTGATTGCACCACCTCCCTGGGCAGTTCATTCGAATGCTTCATCACCCTTTCTGTGAAGAAATTCTTCCTAATGTCCAACCTGAATCTCCCCTGGTGCAGCTTGAGACTATGTCTCAAGTTTGCCAGGTGTGTTACAAGCAACAATAACATACTTGCCAGTTAGCTCAAATATTGTCATTCTCTCAAAGGATTATCTGCTCCAAGCACATGATAAACTTAATCTCTAGCCATGTTCAAATCTCGGTAATTATCACACAAGAAGGGAAATCAAGGAAATAGTCTGTTTTGTTAAGGACACCTGGAAGATCTGTCATAAACAAAAAATCAAAAAGCAAATTTTGAAGAAAAGCATTAGACTGATATCCTTAAGGGAGGCACATTTAGTAAGCAGCACTACCACTCTCTCCTTTCTCCTAACCAGTAGGCCTCAATTATAAAGATGAAAGCACTTAGCACTCTCCCAGACTCTAGTTACATCTCTCTTCTAACAAAGATTGTCCTCTGATGCTAGAAAAAAAATGTACCTTGTGTTCATGTGTAAAAGGCTCAACTTTCTTAAAACTTAAGCTTAAAGAGACTTTATAGAGAACTTTATAGAGATAAGAGATTGTTTCAGAGATACTTACTGGGCTTCCCTCACAGCACCAGCTCTGTCGTTCCACCCTCAACTATAAAAAGTGCTGAGAGTTGTGTCCTGATCACTGCTCTGAAAGTAAGGCCAATAAATAGCCCCTAGCATTGGGTTCCTGATGAGGTAAACTGCTGACACACAGCAGCCCGCCTCTCCTCACACTGCTGGGACACACTCAGACGGTGAGGCAAAGTGCTTTCAAATAGCAGCTTTATGCTCACGGACTCCCTGTTTTCCAGAATCTATTTTCCCTCAAGAATAATAAGTTTTTAAAATACTTGCAGCTCTTCTACTTTAAGGAGAGCATCAAGAAAGTCTGTCAGCAATTTACTGCGAGGACAGAGGGGACAGGAATTTGATGTTTCATAGTAGATTATCACCAGCTATCACACACTTTATGTGCCAGCAGGTATCAGGCTGGAAACAGATTTGTGTTACTTTATCACAGACCTCAAACTCAATTCCTTAACAATATGGCCACACTGATGTAGCTGCTGAATAGAAGACCATGATTTAGACTGTGCTTATTAGACTTTTATATTGAAGTAATTCAGGAGAATAGGATCAAAAACCTGCTTTCTGTACAGTTACTTGGTATTAGCAGCATCTATGCTTACAAAAGAGAAAGTTGGCAGAGCAGTAAAAGCATATCTGTGTACATTATTCATGCACATTTATCTGTCAGCAGATACAGTCAAAATCCTCTTGATAACTACTTTCAATATTGATTAAAATAGTGTGCATGTTTTACCATTACTGGAGACACTATTTTATGCATTCGATAAGCAACGCTTGATAACTCAGTGAATTAGCCAAGTTTATTTAAAAGACAGAGAAAAATTTTGGCTTCCTTGAAGTTTCTTTATGAGCATCATAGGAATTTTACTTCTAAACTGTAACTGCCAAGGTGCTGCAACTCTATATTGACAAGTCTCCTAATTCAAATCCACTAGACTGTATTTATTTGGTGTGCTAAAGGAGACTAATGGTTAAAGCACTCACGTCTCTTTGTGGCTGAAGAAAAGCATCAGAGCTCTATACTTCACAGATTTCTGGGAAGCTAGTAAGATGTGTGGCTGAGGCTCTAAGCCAAGAAGTGGGCAAATGGCAGCAGAAAATAATTTCAAGTTACTTCAGGACCTTTGCTGAGTCATATCAGTTTCAGTGTCTGAGTGAGCAAGTCTGTGTGGATTCCACATCACACTCAAAACTACCAGAAGGGATTTTTTGCCTGCCTTTAATATTTTTATAGCTAATTTACAACATCTGCCTGAAAAAACACCACAACAGATTGAAAAATATAGACTCAGATGGTGTGTTTGAACATCTCATGTAGCCATGATTTGACAGATCCAAATCCAATTACCTTGCACCACTACTGAAAAGAAATGTTCTCCTACCAGTCTGTCTGGTAGATGGTGAAATTATCATCAATACAGACAGAACCACTGTAATATAAAAATTCTACTAATTCCTTTTCATTTTTTGATGTAGTAGCTGATGAGTCTGTTATTCTCATCCATGCCTCACCTCTTTTAGGCCCAGAGAGTGGCTCAAGGCACTTCCCTTCTACAAGGTGGGTGGGCAGAGTACAAACTGATTTATTTATCAGACGAAGCACTGAGAGGCACTTTCACACAGAGAAATGAGTTCTGGATCCCATTTTTCCTCCCTGCTCTCTTCACTGCTCCATGAAAGGAAAAGAGACCATACCTACCAAGCAGCAAATTAAAATGACCATGCTCAGCTCAACAGTGTTTTATCATGGATTTGGTGGATAGATTTGGTCAAAAGGTCAAACTATTCCCATGGAGAACAAAAGTGGCAGCTCTGTATCACCTTTAACAGACACAGACACAATTCTCACCTTAGCTTTGCCTGCTTCCCGTGGGCCAGCATCGCCCCAGACTTATCTGTAGGTAGCTCTCACCTGTACTCACCTTAACCAGACAAACTTTTCCATGGTGGGAATTGGAGAGGGATAAGCCTTGACTTCACTGGCATATCAAAGCAGACTTGCAACCTACCTCTTTTGCTGCAACGCTTTCAATAAATTCCAGTTTATGCAGTTAATGGAGGGACAGAACCAGCTCTGTCATTATTATGGCAGAGATGTGTTATGTGGTCATTTACAATTCCAGTTCCGTAGGACTTTTTCTTTTGCCATGAGTTTTTCTTTTAAAAACAGTATATTGAAAATTTATACTTGGAATATAAACCACTTTATGTGATCGTAATTTTAACAGACCTCCAAAATAAAGTTTTGCTGATGGAAAAGATCAAGTCTGTCAGGGAGAAATAAACATATTCTCATGCTCACTGCTACCATTTGTATTGTCAGGGAGCTTCCTGTATCCCTAGATCATAAAGACTTAGAACAATATAGCCTAGGAGTTAGTGGTAAAAAGATTTACTATGTCATCCTACTTACTACAACAGCGTGCTTTGTTCAGTCTAGATGCTTCTTCCATTTCACTCAGAATATCATGTGAACTAAAATAACTCAGAGTCAAGAAAAAACACTAGACTGTATGCTGCAGTTTATCCCATCTGTTTCTAATTTAATCATACTAATTAGCTGAGCTATCATAAATACATTCTCCTTCTGTCATCACTGTTCACATTCTCCATATTTATCTGCAGATGCCAGGAGCACTTATTTGTTCCTGCTACACGGTAAACATTGTCATGTCAGGAACCCTGCTGTGATAAAACTTCCCTAACAAACAGCCACCCTCCGGGAAAAAACCAGTGCCCAGCTAGGTAACAAGTAGTAACCGGCTATCAGGTGGTGACAAACACTCCAAGATTTTACATCTAACAGTTTGTCACACTTCAGCAGTTCAAAGCAAAGATTTTCAGGAGCCCAGGACTAATCTTAACTATTTTTAAAAATCTTCATTAGCATATTAGCCACGTGGTTTAACTCTGTTATCTATTACGTGTAGGG
>NW_008240042.1:3118853-3132436 GCF_000691975.1 Corvus brachyrhynchos
TACATACGGTACTATTTTGTAGCCAGGTAGAGAGGAACAATGCCCCTAAACTCTTGGGATCACAGACAGGAGGTGCAGCCAGTCCAAAAAAAAAAAACAAAAACCAAGAGTACTCTTAAAATTTTAACACTTTTTAAAGTATTTGGGAGTTTGTTTAAAATCACAATTCAGTGCCATTCAGTTTCTATGCAACATCTCTTAAATCTCTTAAACATGATTTGTTTGGATACAGCAGTCACAAAATTTAGCTCGAGAAACTTTGCAGGAAAACATTTAACTTCTATTTCCTGTTTCTCTGTTGATATTTCATAAACTATAATTAGGTTGTGCTTTTTAAGGGTGCCTGTTGTTATAAACAGATAAATAAATAATTTAAATCAAATGTTCAATGTCAGATTTCAAGGTTTTATGCAATCCAACTGTAATCCAGGTCATGGATTTAGAAGATACACTTTCCTTACAAAGAAGTAGATTCTGCATAATTCAGAAGAGTTTTACACAGAACTGTATTCTCAGATGGATAAAGATGTGTAAATTCCTCAAAATCAAAGAGAACTGATACCCAGGAGGGCAAAGCAGACAAAACAGCCCATCAGCAACTCAACCACATGAAAGACCACAAAGAAACTCCAAAGCCACCCACGCAGCTGCCTGAGGAGGCTGTCAAGGAATGAGAGGCTCTTGTTCAGCTCATGTTGCTGCTGGAAATGTGTTTGAAGAACTTGGCAATACATCTGGATTTTACAAGTGGCACACAAAGATGAGAAAAATGAAATCAGATTGAATTATATGCTGCAGTACCCTGGTGGTGTCACATCTCAGCTAACTAGAATGTAATTTAATTTACAAGATAATGGAACGATCTCCTGCATTTGTTACTTTCAGAGGAGTAGCTGACAAACACTCACAGTGTAAGCACAAACTTAACTAGACAAACTTAACTAGACAGACACCTTAAAGGCAAAGAAGATAGGATCCTTTTTCTAGTATATTAAACTGTACTTATTTTTTAATAATATCTATTCTAGATACCTAGAAAGCCTCCATTTCTGAAAAATTAGTATCAGGCTTTGAAAATCAGAGATCTATAAAACCAGAATAGGAATGGTGAAGAATCAATCCCTTTTTTCCTGCATGCTTCACAAACTACCAATATGTACTGGTAAAAGAATAATACAGCTATTGTATCATTTGCTATTGATTTCTACCTCTTTGGCCTATATAAAGCTGACAGAAATGCCCCACCTTACTGTCTTTCCACTTACAAACCTGAAGATATCCCTTCTCAAAATTCTGCTTTCCTCAGTAAGGAAGAAAGAGAGAAGACAAGAGACTTAAATTTTCAAAGTATTTGTCAATAAACATTCCGAACAACACATCTTAAATTTTGTTCTCTACTACACCAACATAGCTAGCTGCATTGAAATATGAAGAGCGTTTTTGATGAGAAAACACTTATTTTAAACAAATTGTTTTAGATGCCTTCGGTTTGCTGCAGGGAGCAGAAGGGAGAATGAGACAAAACCTGGAACACTGAAGGCATTTGTCTTCAACACTTATTAAATGCTCCCTTGTTTTGTTCATGTTGTCAATCTGTAGTAAAATGAACAGAATCTTAAATACACATGGTGACAACTGCAAACTCCTTATTCAGCCTCTGTTTAATCTTCCACAACACTTTTTGTTTAAATTTGTGAGTGACTCATAGCAGTGGCTTCAGCCAAGCTTAGCACAGACAGACTTTGTGCATGCCCACACAAATACTGATGAGTCTATTCCCACTGTTGGCTTGTAGGATTCCCACTATCACTATCTTGAGCTTTTTTGAGGAGAGATTATTCTTTGCATAGGCCTCTGCCAAAGTGTCTCATATTCTGATGCTGGGAATAGTTGGAGACAAAAGTTTCTTTATGTTCATTTTCATTTATGGCCTAATATTGCAGGTTACTTTCTACATTAACTCAAATGAAATATTTGTCCTGTGAATTATGCTTTTATAGGCTCCTGCATAATTTTCTTTTATTTACAGTGCCTTTCAAAACAAATTTATGTTGCAACAACATTCTCAAAATAAGAATCTATTCACATGCTATTGCTCATTGTTCCACACAGTTAGGAGACTTCTGTGACTACCCTCCTCATCAGACCTCTGCTCCAGACCCTTCCCCAGCTCCACTGCCCTTCTCTGGACACACTCCAGCACCTCAATGTCTTTCTTTAGTGAGAGACCAGAACTCAACGTGGCACTCGAGGTGTGGCCTCACCAGTGCCCAGTACAGAAGGACAATCACTGCCCTGGTCCCGCTGGCCACATTATTGCTGATGCCTTTCTTGGCCACCTGGGCATGCAGTGGATCATGGTCAGGGGCTGTTGAGTACCCACAGGTCCTTTTCTGCTGGGAAATTTCCCAGCCTGTTGCTTAAAAAGCCCAAATGATCATTTCATGATCCAAGAAAGGGTTCTACTCCACCTCACTTTTCTGTGATGGATTCTTTTCTTCTTATGACATGGTTTTAAGCCACATCAATTTTGTCATCTGGCCTGTTTCCTGGCTGCTCAAATGCCTATGTCAAGCCTGAGGGAGGATGTGGAAATGCACACCTTGGGGCAGAATAGGATCTTTCCTTTTGGCACCACCCCTGAGTTTAGGTTAGTGCAAGTGATCTCGGCACCACACTTGAGGATTCTGGTGGCCTATTATTAAGTGCACCAGCAGTAGTGAAGTGTAACAGGGTTTAGTTGTGCTTGAAGTTTCACAGAAGTTTAGTAGAGTGCTCTGAAACACTCTTGTATATTTAAAGGTCTAAGAGCCAACCAATTCTTAATCCTGACTTTTAAGTCTTTAAATATGCAAGACTGTGTCATATATGATGTACACTTTACTGAGGCACCATAGGAAAGCATACAGAGTTTAGGATTGGCATAGGGTTGAATTAATGAAATTTGACATCAAAATTGAGATGGGGAGTTGGCTATATTGGAATATCATCCTAAAAGCTTTTGCATTAGTTTTGATGTAAACCCTGTGCATCTTTTACTGGCTTTCTATTGCATTGAGCTGCATCTGATAACAGGATAATTTTAGCTCAAGATCTGCCCCACAGTGAAAAGCAGACTTGTTGAGCTTGTATTCAGGGAATGAATTGAAGCCAGGTGTTTTCATGAAGAAACTTGGTGGTGACAGCTCTGATTTCAAGTTACACATTTCAGGACTTTTTCTAGGCATTTATGCAGGTAGACTAGGGCTTTCCTTGTCTGTAAGGAGACTACTATTACCTATGGGTCCTACAGTGGACTTGGAGAGCTGAAAATCATGTGTTTAGATGCAAGATCTAAGGTAGGTAAATTCTGAATTGGTAAACCCTAAACTCTGGTCCTCACTTCACCTTATTTTTAAAGAAGGCATTTATTTCTCAGACTTCACATAGGACTACTATAATTTTCTCTGTATCTACAAAGTCTTGTTTTTAAAATCCAAGTCATTCTAGTTAACCTTTAGTTACAATTCTTACTTAAAAATCCTGCCCTTTGATTTCATAACTAAATTAGGCTGATCTAATCCTTTTGTGTGCACAGCTGAAAGACTCCACATGTACCAAGAGATGCATTTTACAATTGACCAGCTAATTAAGATCTTTGAGTGTACAGTGTCAATAGGTCAGCCTAGACCTCAGGGCAGCAAATATGCCTCATTTCTCTTCTGATTATATCATACTTTTTCCTGTTTCCAGATCTATTTCTACAGCAATCTCATTGACAAATTGATTAAAATTTGGGGGGACTTGGCATTACGTAAGTAAGTTTAAATACTACATAATGTACCATAATTTACAGGCAGTGACAGGAAGAGAAGTATCTAGAAAATCTGCTTAGTTCCTCCCATTTATCGTAATCTATAATACAGTATCAACTTGTAAAATGAGAGGTGGAAGATACTGCTGCCCAAGGATGGAAATAATTCTTCTGTTCATATTCTGGTATAACCCATCAAACACCAGGCTAGAACTACAATTTAGATGCCTTTCACTGCCAGCTGTGTTTGATGATGGTAGCCAAAGTAGTTAATAATTATCCAGTTCCTTTCCTATATGTTTTCGAAATAAATTATCTTGCGGATACTTATATCTATCCATTTATCTAAACTTTTGATGAAATTTGACAGCTTCCACATTCAAGCATCCTTCAAGCTTCTGAGAAGACTGGAAGAAGCTCACAAAACTGTTTGCTGCTAACGCTGTAGCATGAAATAATCTGGGCTTCACATCAGCTGTGATGTCTCATCACAACAGTGGGGCCTAGTGAACGAAGAAAGAAGTAGTTTCAAATAATATTTGGGTTCACAAGATCCGAATGGCTACCAGATGAGGCTCTGAGCTGCCTGGGGATCTGCCTACGGGGGTCGGAGTTGCCCATGCACGGTGCAGAGGGATGAATGGGCTCTCTGTGTCCCCACTGCCCCGAGTGGGAAATCTGGCTGATCACATCTGGTGAGAGCCCTGAGGTGGGCCACTGGAGTAGACATCAATAGGGAACCCATGGGCAGAGGGGCTGACAGTGCTTCCTAAGCTGTCAAGTTGTTCCTCAACTGTCTGTTTTACATGATTTATTAATTCTCTGGTGTTGCTGTGACCCAGGGACAGTGTTACTCTGGCATTAGGCAGCAAGCTTTGAAGCCAGAGAGAGGAGAATATTTTCAGTAGCTGCATGGATTTTAGTGCTGTTGGCTTCAAAAATCCTTTCTCAGCCAGAAGTTAAGAGTTACAATGAAGGGAACATGAAATGAAAAAAAATAACTGAAATGTATATATTTAAGTTTCCAATTATCAGAATATGTCATATAGATAGGAAAGCACGCCAGATTATTTATCTGTAATACAAGGAATTTTAACAGTAGTTACAATATTTGTATTTTTGTTGTATTGGGTTTAGCCATGTATCACACAGCTAAAAATACAGCTAATTTTCTGATACTTGAAATATTTGTTCTCACAGATGGCAAATGGACGTTTGCAATGAACTTAAGAATCAAATACAAATTTATACATCACGCTAAATAAAATCTATAAAACTTCCTCTCTACAATTCATACATTAGTCATGAATCTCAATGATAACTCAAAGCTAATATTCACTCACAGCTTTTGTGTGTGAAACCAGCTGTTCTTATAAGCTACTTCATTTGGAAATTAAATCTACTTCTCTATTATTGCACAATTTAAAAAATATATTGAAATTAGAAATGTGATAATTTTTAGCTTGTAGAACAGTATTTAGTGAGTTGTTTTGTTGTTGTGAAATATCTCATTAGGTGTTTGCTATTTTGCTTCTTAGAATGTATCTTCTTGTATATTCATACTAGTGACATGGGGTCAAGAAGTCCATATAGTACAGAGAAAACATGGTGGGATGATTTGCAATGATTCTTAGGTGTCCTAGAGAGATGGTTGAGAAAATTGTTTCTTTCTCTGATGAATTTTAATTTCCTTATGGTGAATACCATTGCATGACTGAGCTGGACACTGTATCCCTTGTGTCCTAGCCCAGTGGATTCCATGCATGTAAGCATGATACAACTGGTTCCACACCAGGAAAAGAGACAGCCTGTAGCACTCTGTGATTGAAATGGAAGATGCAGAGGGAAAATCTGGCCTGGATAACTGCATTCCATTGAACTGAACTTCGCTTCTCTCGTAGCTCTCCCATGGTTTTGCTCTGCACTGATAACCAGTAACCATGATTAAGTCCAGAAGTAGCTGCCTTTTAACATTAACTGTGAAGACACTTCATGTGTAAGTACTGACTTATCCTGAGTACTGCGAGCACTGAAACATGAACACAAAAGTGTCTGACTCTTGTGGTATGTCGAACCCAAATGAAACAAGAAAGCACTTAAGTCATGCAAGATGTTGAAGTTTTCAATCTGATTTTCAAACAAAACCATTTAGATTTACTTCAGAAACTAATTTAAGATGGATCCTGACTGAAAAAAAAAAAAAAGCTGAACTCATAATTTTTATGCTTGAAAGAACTTGTCCTCTTTTTATAGCAACATCAGAATTCCAGTGACTTACCTTCTTATTTGGACTGTCTTTTACTATACGCCATAAGAGCTGTAAGCAATCTTCTAAACAGACAAATTACTCCAGATTGCATGTCAGATACTTCAGTGTCAGATGCTCCTAAGGAAGCATGTTCTCATCACATGGTTCTTGCAAGTCATTCACCAGTTTATTAAGCATTGACTCAAAAATTTCAAATCCAGAAGGAAAAAAAATCCCTTTCAAGGATTGCTGCAGAAAATTCAGCTTTGAGAGAGGAAATGAGGCATGGTAGTAGATGCTGAAGCATGAGTGAAAGGTACAAAAGCAGCCTGACCAGTGTCTCTGAACACTCTACTTCTACCCTTTTACTGTTTACTTTACATTAAAGTAAATACTTTTCTTTCTATTTTGCATGCAATCCACTCTTCTTGGGTCTGATTTTTTAGTGAAACTAAGAAAATCTAGGAAACAAGTGCTTTTTGTAAAAGATGTGGAAACATCATCCCTTTTCAACAAAGAGATTTTATGTGTTTTTCTTACCTGCTGCGCTATGGGAAAACAAACTTCCATTCACTTTGTGCAAACTGTAATCATCTGTACTCGTTTTACTGTGCCCATTGCTGCAATTACAGAAATTTCACATTCCCTGAAGAAATATGTTGTAGTTAAAAAAATACACATATATACGTACATACTTCTGGACATTTTTCAGGCTGAGAGAGAGGAAAATTACTCACTGGCCTGTCCATGTAGGGGATACTTTCACTTGGTGTTGCACTGCACAGAATAAAACTGACCTGTTCTAGAATTTATAGAAATATGCCTACACAAGTAAAGACGAGACACAAACACTGAGAAAAAAAACACTTGGACAACTGAAATTAGTAGGAGGAACCAAATATATTTTCCTCTATTCTATCTCATACTATGGAATGGAAATGTTTATTTTGTTGGCTGATGTTTATCCACTAAAAATAGCAACAGAGAGAAATTTTATAAGATGTGATATATTTGTATGAAGGTTGAGAGTGAGCTGAATAAATCAATGACTAATATAGTGATGAGGGACATAATGGCTTATTTCTACCCATACTTGACATCATGCATTAATTTTGTAGAATTATTCAGGTCTTGAAACAGGGCAGAGGAACAATCTTGATGCCTCTCAAAGGAAATGGAGAGGAGACAGCTAGGAGAAAGAGAGCTAATAGAAACAGAACATAAAAAATGTTTATGAAATGTGTCAAGGCAAGCATTGTAGGGTCCAATTAGTAAATCGAGAAGAAACATTCATATCCCAAAAATTAAAGTTTAAAATGTTTTGTGATGGAAGTGATAGAAGAAAGATGTCCAGTTAAGCATAAGAGAGGAAGACATCATGTCACTGCATTGCAATGAGTCCAGTTCAAATTTTAGTAAGCAAAAGAGAATCTCTACATGTAGGATCACAGAATCACAGAATTGATAATGTTGGAAAAGACCTCTAAGGTCATCAAGTCCCGCTGTTAACCCAGCACTGCCAAGTCCATCACTAAAAAATGTCCATAAGTGGCACATCTGTATATTTTTTGAATACTTCTAGGGACACTTCCACTACTTTCCTGGGCAGCCTGTTCCACTGCCTGGAACCACTGCCACCACCCTTTTGGGGAAGAATTTTTTCCTAATGTCCAACCTCAGCCTCCTCTGACACAACCTGAGGCTCTTTCCTCTTGTCCTGTTGTTTGTTCCTTGGGAGAAGAGGCCAACCCCCACCTAGCTCCAAACTCCTCTCAGGCAGTTGCAGAGAGTCCTCCTAAGGTCATCCCCGAGCCTCCTTTTCTCCAGGCTAAACACCTCCAGCTCCCTCAGTTGTTCTTCATCAGACCTGTTCTCCAGACCCTTCATCAGCTCTCTTGCCCTTCTGTGGACTCACTCCAGCCCCTCGATGTCTTTCTCACAGTGAGTGGCCCAGCTTCCACTAATGCCAGTTGCTGGTGCTTCATTCCCACAGATAACCCCAGGGATAGATGACAGTCCTCAAGGAGCTGTGGTACCTCCTAGGCTGAATCCAAACTGGGAACTTTTCTGTTAGCACATTCCAGCCGGGCAAGTCCCGAGGCTGGTGCAGACCTCAGCACAAATGTGACAAGCTGCTCCAGTTTCCAGCAGGAGGCACCTGGGAAGAACTCTCCCCAGAGCTGCATATCTGGGCCACCCATCAGGCCAGCAACTCACCCACTTTATCTGCACACACAGAGACAGCACTGGCTCATTCCGTGAGGGGACACTGGGAGCCAGAGTGCTATGGAGAAGTCAAGGTGGGCGGGGAGCTGGGTCAGTGACTGTGAGAATGGGGACACCAGTGTCAGCGTGGGAGAGCCTGAGGGGGCCATCACTACCCCTGGAGGCAAACTTCTCAAATCTGAAACGGTGTAACTACTGCTTACACAAGGGTTTGCCTGTGTACGTGGGGGCACACATATATAAGTCTAGTTTGGGATTTGTGATGACAGGTTGTTTAACTAAGAGGGAAGATCCCAGTGTTAGGACCATATTTGGAAGAGGAATGGCTTTGAAGTTTCTTTTGCAATCCTTGACGTATTTTTAGTTCAAAAATTCTTATGAAAATTGACTTCTCTAACTGGTTTTATGAGTACAGAGACAAAACACTGAAATGAGAAAACTTTATTCCTACTTAAATGAGAAATTTACAGTTATCCGTAGAAACACTGTTCCCACAGACACACAGTGCCACCACAAAAAGGGAATCTGGTCTGCTATGTTCAGCTCCTAGTACTGCACTCAGCAAAACACATAAAAACACGTGTCATTTTAAACACATGCTTAACCCTTTCCTGAATCACAGCCTAAAATGTTCCCAGTACGCCTTCCAGCCCAGTACAGTTATTGGATTAGATGCATGGAGAGAACAGCGTAAGGGAATGTGCCTATTCTATGGGAGAGTATTTATTTTAGACTTTCTATACACACTATATTCTTCCTTGTCCATTCCCGCTTCATTAATATTAATAAAAACTTGTGCATTCAAGACATTTGTAATAGTGAATTACATTACTCAGTGGCTCTAATTATGTTATTTCTTGAGTTCCAAATTGACTCCCAGCCGTACTTATATTACCAGGTATAAATAAGAATATGATTCATCATTTACAGAAAGCACATTACATAAGTCAGCTACACAGTTGCACAACTGGGCACACAGACTGTCTGCATTGAAGGTACAAATAGGAACAGGAATGGAAATAGAGAAGATTTTCTATCCTTAGTTTGAAATCAAACTTAGACTACTATACTAATCATGTGAGCTCTGGCTGAAATAAGAACAGAAAACATTCATCACATGTTTTAGCTGTTTCAAACTAATAATAGTCTGGGACCGGTTTTCAAAGAAAGACGTAGCTGTGCTTAGGAAGTGTGTGAATCCCAAGTACAACTGCTGTGAATAAAAGCTTTTTTTCTTTGATTCTGCCGGATTCCTCATGAGAAAAATTTACTCCATATGCAGTACATATAATGGTTTTGCAATTCCAATGAAAAGTGTTAGCTACAGGCAGATGATACAGCATCCAAACTCTGCTACATTCAGCAGTGTGCTGTGGCCTACAGATGTGGCTCCAATAATAGTAAGTGAGCTCATCGTTATTGTGGAAGATTATTCATTAGGGAGAGAATAATGTAAGTGATACGATCATTACATCACCTTTTCCTGTACATTATTCTCACTACAGCTGACAGGGACAACATTTCGCAGTCTAAAGTTACATTATTTTCAAATTTTGCAGAGTCTAGATAAAAGTGGTGTTTGAAAGTATATGTAAAGATTTATTTGATAGCAAAGAAGAGCTAGTGCTGCAGGGATGAATTGCTTGTTCATGATTTCTATCTCTTTTCTTCATACAAAATAGTTATTCCATAGTGTTACATCCCATATCTATCAGCACTAGCTATTTTAATTTGTAAAAGATTTTTAAGAAAATTTTTAAGAAAAAGGTTTTAAAATCTATATAATCACAGAATCACAGAATGAGGGCTTTCAGTTGAAATAAAGGATCAATCTGATTAGTGTGTAAAAGAGGTCTTGATATTAAACTCAAAATTGCTAGAAGTTACAGACTCAGGGAGAATTATGTTCAGATTACAGCAATAACATATTTTGATGAGGGTAGAGTTAGCGAAGAAATATGAAGAGATTTCCTAGCTTTTTGTGTGCTTTTGATAATAATGGTTTATATAGATATAGTCAAGGATGAGGAGAAAACCACATTCACTATGATTGAGATGGAATTTATCATGATAGTGTGTTTACTGATACTACTGCATTAAGAAGGGTAACAAGGTAAATCAAGAGCAGAAGCCTTCCTAATTTTGAAATTATGCATATTTTGGTCTTATTTTTCCAAATCATGCTGCTGTTCCACAAAGTTCTCGGCAGCTGCCATCAGAATGAGAATTACTATCAATAGTTTGTAAAAGCCTTAGCCTAGCCTATATTAGTATAGAGATGTGCATTTGTATGTCATGGCCTAGTTTTTCAAGTTTCCACTAAATAAGGACATTGTGAGGACTTAGAATGCTCCCGTGCAAATCTTACCGAGCGTTTCTAGAACTGAACTGATGTAGCAAAAAAATACCAGTTTCAAAATGCAAACACTTGTCCTATTTGTGCAGCAGACATTCTTCAGACAACTAATAAAGTTTTAAAAGGAAACCCATTCTCTCCATTTAGTGTATTTGATTGAATATTGAGGTGAGAAACAGGAACAGACTTTTCATTCAGTTCCGCTGCTTTCCCTGGTGAGGACCTTTTTGCATAACCACTTGCCACTGTCAGTGTTCATAGAGAAGAAACATGTTGTTGGCTTAAACACAGGAGAGTGCAACTGATCCAAGTATCTTGCGTAAGGAAATCAGCACAAAATATTTACCCTGGTTTTGGCTTCTTTGCTATGGTATCTACCTCGTGCACTTGTTGCATTCAGAAGGATTTCCTGCTGTTGTGTGCACCAAGCTGGTTTACTGCATGTGTTTCTGCTTCTGTACTATATTGTTTTTCCTGTCCAAACAGTTACCAAGCAATGCAGTCACTGTGCAGTGTAAGTGCTACAACACCAATAGACGAGTCTCCCAAATGCAATTAAATTAAATTCTGGAAACCTGCTCACAGAGAGAAAATTCTCTATTTCTCTCATTCCTCTCATTCCCAGATGTGAACAGAATGGAAAATGTTTTCTCTTTTTTTAAACTTGGGTATTTCACACTTGATAACTATGATTTACAAGTTGTCTTTAAATGGAAGATTTCCCTGAGACAAAGCATTTAAAGATTATTACAGTGTACAACCAGTAACAGTCTGACTGCAAAGGGCTCACTTCCATAGTAAAATGGAACAAAATAGCAATAGGTATTATCTATATAATCAGGATGCTTTACCATCACCTCTCAGAAAACCTGTTAGATATGCTCCCCTAGATAAAAAATGACTTTGAAAAAATGCTTGCCATGAGCAGGGACAGGAGCTCCTGGATGCCACTGCTGCTATGTCATGAGCAGAGTGGTTGGTGGCTGAGGGCTGCTGTGGTATGGGAAATTTCACCCAGAGTAAGGGTTATGTTTTGCCAGCTTACAAACTCATGTGGGTGCACAAGGCAGCTTTGCTTGAAAAACTCTGTAGTGTAGATGAGGCCTGAGGAAATGAGGCTTGCTGGTTCCAAAGCAGCTTCTCACGCTGGCAGAGCTAAGTGCTTCCAGCCCCCTTTCCTCATCCCTGATCACTTCCACGCCTGTGCCCGCGCCCTGTTTGTTCTTCTGCGATTGTCTGTGGAGCTGAATAATAAACCAGAGCAGAGAGCTGATCCAACTTTAAAGGCACTCCTCCTCCCCTCCCCGTTTTTTTCTGGTTTTGAGGACATGCTGTTGAGAGAAACATCCACAGAACCAAGACCTGAAAAGCTAGGAACAGATCCTTATAACATCACTAAGAAGCCCAAAGGAAATTAGATACCTAATTAAATCTGTGAATCCGACCTTATATGACCTGTTTAGAATTGTGAGAATCCAGCTCTTTGGATTCTGGCAGGTTCTTCAGATTCTTCCCTGGCACCCTAAAACTCAGTTAATCTTCTTTGTCATTTACTCCATAAATGGTATTTTAATCTGTTGTTTTCTAGATCCTGAAGTTACATTTCACAAGTATTTCACTAATTTAATATCAGTGGATGCTGAAAAATGCACTAAAAATGTTGATTTAAGTCCTTGCTGAGGGATATGCAAATGCAACTGTATTCCAGAGATATTTGCATTAAAGATCTAATTGAATTAACTGTTCACACAGCTTCTACAGTCAGCTTGTCATGGCCTCCTTTCAAGCTTGACTACATCCATTTTTGATAGAGAGATTTAAAAGGTTTTCTCCTTTCCCCTGGGATTAAAGATAGGGATGAGCACTAATTAGCCACCTGCACCCACAGCACAGTGCTACAGCTTGTTTACCTTACAGAATCTGCTGCAGCCCTGGGGGGAAATCAGTGTGGTGGGTTTTTTCTTTTAAACATTTCAAGTTCAGCTTTTTCAAGAGAGGTTTAACAGTTTCCACAATTGTTAGCATTACTAAGAGAAGCAAGAGTCCCTGTTTCTCACAGTGCTACCTGGATTCTGTAGAAGAAATAATAAATACTTTTTTTTTATCTTATCTTTTTAATTTTTCTTGTTTGTCACGCGAGTCACACATTTGGTGTTAGCTGCAGCACTTTGGTGCCCATAACATATAAAACAAGACTTTGAAAATAAAAGTAACATTTAGCAATCACAAGAGCTTTACTCATATTAGCATGATGTAGAATCCTCTAAATAGGCAATTAAAATACAAGAAAAAAGCCCAGAAATAAATAAAAGAAACGTCTTCATAAATCCTTTAATGTAGCAACGCTTAAGTAGTTTTTTTATTGGTTTCTTATTGAATGAAGCACTATTTAGGACTAGCAGCTGAAAGAGTTGCAATTTAAACTACAGTCTGATTCTTTTTTGCTGTTTTTCCTTTCCTTGGCATTTTCTGACTAAGAATGGTAAAAAGTGTTCTGCTTTTTTTGTCTTTTATAAGTTCTGACGCAGTGGCAGGCTGAGTACTACTTATGGGCCTGATGTAAAGCCTAGTGAAGTCAACTGGAATGTTTCCAATGACTTAATTAGACTTTGGATTGGGTCTGAAGTGCAGCAATTTACTCAACTCTGGAGCATAAATTACAGACATAAAAAACAAATTATTTGTGTGTTGCAGGATTACTGACAGCAAAATGTATGATGTCAGAAAAATAATAGGCAGAGATAGCCTGCACAAGTTGGAAAAGCCTAAAATACAGCCAAAGATAGGGGAATACTCTTTGGCAGCAATAGAGACAGTCTCAGTTCCAGTGCCAGTGCTGGAAAGTTGAGTAATTTGACAGACAATTATGTGATTAATCTAGCAGGAGAAGACACACTCTGTCTCCCTCAGTCACCACTCTGCTGCCTGAGCATTGGACTAATATCTGGATGAGATGATGG
>NW_008240042.1:3132702-3141019 GCF_000691975.1 Corvus brachyrhynchos
AGCAGGAAGGGCTCTGAGTCTGTAACCCCTGGAAACCCCTTTGGAAACGGTAAAAATTCCAGTGGCCAAGACTCAGAGCAAAAGTGAACAGTGCCAGCCGAACACATCAGCCGAGTTTGTTGCTAGAGTAAATAAGATAATGTTGAAGAGAATGGAATGTGAATGTTACCATGTTACCTAGCAAGAAGTCAAGCAATCTCCACCTGAAACATAAATTTTGTTGTAGAGAAGTATCTCCCTATTATTGTTCTTCTGAATTTCCATACTGCATGTCATGATGAGTTAGGAGTGACACAATGAGCTAGGTAGGTACTTGTTTCAGTCAAAATTTACTTAATTTCCCCTTGTTTGAAAACCTTGGGATGCCAACATCTTACCTAAGCTGCCCCAGAGAAACTAATGAAAATATTTGTTAGAAAGGAAAATATTTGTTATTTACTTGAACCACCTGTTCTCAGGTGAGTATTTTATTTCAGCACACAATAACCCAATCAGCAAAGAGTAGTTCTACTTTGGAAAAATATTTATTATTTTGGAGTAAACCCACTTTTTGTTCTGGAAGAGCCTATCCAAGCAAGAATCATTATCCTGGAATAGTTGATTATGCAACAGCTATGTCAATCCACTAGCTTGGAGTACATATCTTTAGCTTCCCCTTATTAGCAAATCAGGAAAGATTTTTATTTAGAGAAGTATTTACATAAAACAGTTTCTATTTTAAGAAAGTTAAAAGAAATATGAAGAAATGTGTAAAATACCTTTACATCAGTAGCTAATACTACATTGTAAGCCACATAACTGGAAGACATATATTTTATTTAAAAAGTTGGTATGCAAAATAAAATGGTATTTTTAAAAAGACAAAAAGATGTGAGTTCAACTTTAAACTAAGGTGTGTGTTTTCAGTTAACAGGTTTTGTCTTACACAAATTTAAATGCACAATTTATCTATGCTGTAGCATTTCCTCATTTGTTTTTAAGTAATGTTTTGCTATTAGAAGTCATCTCCCTCTCCCAAAAGCAAACAAAATCCTCTGTCAATAAGTAAAGAAAAAGTTTTAGCATTCTCTTTCTATTCAACTTTCTCCATATTTTGTCCCCATTTGTTTTCACCATTTGTTTTCAGAGTTGAAAACAGAGAATTGACAGAGAAATTGGACAGACAAATGGAAAATAAAAGTCAAGGTTTGGGGTTTTTTTTCTATTATTACACCAGATGACACAGTAACAAACACAGATAAGGTACTGAACAAACAAACCTTTCCTCAGATCACACCTGTGCCTTAAAGTATGGTCATTTTTTACCACTCTATCAGTCTAATAACAGATTCTCCTCACAAACATTTCCTCATTTACTGCTTCAAATTGTCATGGTCATCACATTTTCCAAAGTGCAACAGAAAGAATGGGAAAGGGAGAAGCATAGAGACAAGAAAACCTTTGAATAATAGTTGGAAAGAAAAATTTTTAGTAACTGGAAATGCTTGTCCTTTAAAAATCATTACACAAGAAAAGATGCCTTTCTGAGAGAATTCTTTCCCTTTCTTTTTATACTGGCAGAAACTGTTGTCCTTTTCTTGAACAGCCTCTGTTTTCTGCTGGGTACATCAATACAACATCACCTCACACACTCCTGCTTTGGTCCAGTAAAACATGCTCGACTTTTCATACGTATACTCTGCGTGAATTAGTGTCAACAGATAATAAATTATTTGATGCAAAAAGCTTTGTTTAACATTATTAAAACAATTTCAGTAGCATTCCCAGGCAGGATTTTATAGTAATTTTCCCACACAAGAATGGCAATTAGACGGTATGAAAAGTGACTTCCAGTTCCCAAAGTTTCATTTCATTTGGGAGCCAATATGATTTAGTGGCTAGACAAATTTAAAAGACAAGGAGCCAGAAGAACTCAACATTTTCAGGGAGGCTGATCAGTTCACTGAATCACCTTGGGCTACTCAGTTAACTGTTATGTTCTTTAGTAAAACCATCTGTAACACTGGGTGAAAACACCCCCACATCTCCCCAGAAAATACCCACCCTCATTGAGAAACAGATGCTTAAGTCTGGTTCTGTTCTCTAAAGCAAATAAATTACAAAGAAAAAAAAAATATTGAGCAAGACAAATATGGCACGAGAACAAGACATTCCTTTAGCAACCTTACAAGTCAAGCTGAGACATAGCTGCAATGAAAGCCTTCTCAACTGCAGTGCTGCATATCATTGAGTTAAAAGCCAGCACAAAATACACTCTGATGTCTACTTGATTATTAAATGCTTACTTTGAAAGTAGAAGACAAAACTCAAACTTCACTTATATAGCTGCAGCCTCACTGACTTCAGAAAAAACAGTGGAAATCCATGGACTAGCATCCTGTGAAGTCTGAACTCCATGCTCACAAAAGATACTTTTAAATCAAGGAACAGGCATTGCATTCTTTGCTCACACATGTGCTTACTTGAAAGCACTGTGCATTTTTATGGTACTTTATCAAAGAGAAAACAGTTGTCATGGCTATTGTTCTAATCTGGACACCAGCTCAGACTGTCTTGTGAAAAACAGCAACCCCACTATTACCAAATAAAGCTGTACAGCAAATGGAAAAATTAATGTGGCAGTGAAGGCACGAGAACAGAGATCAAGAACCCACCCAGGCTCCATTTCCAGATGTATCAGGCACTTCCTGGATGATCACATACATATTATCAAATTTTGTTGTTCCAGTTTCCTCATCTACAAAATGGATAGTAAAGCTCTTGTTCAAGAAGTTCTGTGCTTTGAGACTGAGATGAAAAAAGGCTTAAAAGGTCTGCAGTTAAGGAGGAACTGCACACTGTTAACTGTGGCAGCCTTACTCAGTTGTTTTCCTTTGCCGTTAATGCATTATTCAGGTAATTTGGCTTATCACTGAAAACATTCTGCAGTAGAGGCATACACAGTTTAAATGCCCCAATGTGTCATCATCAGCTGAATTAATTCTCTTACACAAAATGCACATGAACGTTGCACTTGAAAACATGCAGAAGGCCTGTATCCTACTGAAAAGCAACACAGCATGTGGGAAATCTATCATTTCAAAAAGCATTACTTGCAGTGACTGACAAAACCTAGGAACACAGTGGTATTTTCAGCAAAGCAGTGTGCTATCAGTGGCACTCCTTTGCATAATCTTAATCACAAGTAGATAACTGCAGTTCTGTCCCTGCACACATCAACAGTAGGACTTGACCTTGCCACAGCACAGGGAGCCACTAATGCGTACAAAGAGCCTCTCGTGGCATCAAGCCAACAAAACACCACATTTCTGTGCCTGTACACAGCTGGCAGAGGCAGAATAGGTGGGAGAACAACCTGACAACCCCCTGCTGCTTAATTTACACCTCAGAGTTGTTGTACTACAGTGGCTGGGGACAGACTGAGCTCAGAGAACTGGACATTATTCAGCCCTGTGTTCTGGAGCTGGGCTGCATCCTTCATTTTCAGTCAAAAATCTCTTTTTCTGTTGTGTGGTTTTGGGGTGTTGGTTTTTTTGGTTTTTTTTTTTTTTTTTTTTTTTTTTTTTTTGGTGTGTGGCGGGGGGTGTTTGGGGTTTTTTGGAGTGGGACAGCATGCATCGAGTGTACTGCCTGTGTTCCCTTACCCAAACACCAGTCCGAAATCCCTGCTGCGCTCTCTCACCTCATAATTGAACACGTCAGAAAACCCAGAGCCCAAAATGCCCGGGGAGCTACCGTCATCTAACGACCAAAAGCTGAACTACAACCCCCGGCCCCCGGCCTTATCAGCGAGAGGAAAACCACTGGCCCTAAACGCCACAGATTTTCACTTGTTCTGGGGCTCAAAACAGCACAGGCAACAGAAGGCTAGAGCTGGAATGCCAAAAAAATAAAAATTATTACTCAGCAAGACTGGCTCATATAAAGTCCACCTCTGTATTTTTTTCTATTTACCACTAGAGCTCTATTAGTAACATGATTTATCCTGATTTTATTAATGAATATAATTTCATGCAGTTGCACTTAGTTTAAACAAAGTTGATAGTGCTACGAACTTATGCTCCTTCCAAAACACATTAAAGAACAAATATTCTGCAGCAATATTTGAGATTTATGTATTTAAATGGTATTTTTTTCCTGCCTTGTTAAAAGACAGATTCCTCCAATCACATACCGCCTCTTTACACATGAAGAAAAGTACCTCGTTTCTGGAAGATTCTGATTTTGTGCTTGATTTAAATATAAGGCAAAAAAAATTGTTCTTGCCTGGTAACTTCTCTGGGTCTCTAAAATAAAACGATAAAAATAAAATCAATCAGGTTGGTTGATTTAAAATTTAATTTTAAATATGTTTGCTTTGAAAAACAAAATAATAATACTAATACTACAAAAGTAGCATTATTAAACAGTGTGGACTTTCTGTTCAAGCTGCTGAAGGATTAATCTTGGTTTGCTGAACTGTTGAAACAGTTTTTGACAAGCATCTTTTTCTGCAAGCAAGGGGGCAGTATTTCCTTCATTTCTGATCATTCAACCGGCTCACTTAAATGGATTACCTCTGCTGATTTTTTTTTCATTATTTCCATCCATAAATAAAAAAGAGGTGGAGATGACCAGATGATCTCTACTAGTTCTAACACTTGAAAGACTGAGCGATCAAACCAATCATGTTCTCTTCCTGCAAGTGTACTTCCATTTTTTAAAGAAAACCTTTTTCAATGCAAAAGATACTTAGACAATCTCCTTAAGAAGAAGGATCAAATAAATTTATAGTAATCTTATTCAACTAAAAGCAGCTATAAAAAGGGATTTTTTCCTCATTATTTTCTTTCAATTCCCATATTTATCCACTAGGAGTTTGGTATGAACCACAAGTAAAAGTGTAATAATTACCTAGAAAAAAAAAAAAATTAACAGTCCTCATCTTCCAAAATAGTGAAATGTATGTAAAAATTGAGATGTTATCTCAAAGTCTGAAATGTCTCACTAACTACACCACACCCTCTTTGCTAGCAAAAAGAAATGGTAAATTATGCATGAAGACCATAATCAGCACATTTTAATTGTTACCAAACAGTGAAAAATCAGCCTTTAAGACACAATATAACTGTAATTTAATATAAACAATCATTTAAATCAAAGTTTTCTTTCACTGACCTAAGATAAATTTTCATGACGACTGATTCAAACCAATCCTCCAAAGTGTTAGTGTTTACTCATTCCAAGCTACAGGAAATATTTTTTTCTGCAAATACTGCTGCCAGACTCCTGGATTTTTCTAGCTGCAGTCACACAGTTACTTCTGTAAACAGGATTATGGCATTGGTTCCCTTGGACGTGTGGGAAGCTTCTGGCAGCCTCTCATATAAGCCACCCCTGCGGCCCTCCTCTGCCAAGACCTTGGCACACAAACCCTACACAAAGCTCTGGTAGCCTAAAGAAACTGTGAAAGGAGCACATTTTTAGTACAATGTAACTACCTGTTCACCTTACCTAAAGTGATAGCCCCCAATTCACAGCCAATTACTCGCGTTCTATCTTTATACCACCAGAAACTCTATTTTAAATGGATACAGCTCTGCCATCTTCCTTCTGCGCTTAGAATACAACCATTCATGAGTTCTGAAAGCTTTAAAAAGACTCGATTTACCTCAAATACCTTCTTGCCTCAACTCTCAGCATTTCTTGACTATACAAATCTTCAGACCAACATCTTCAAGACAGTTTATGAAATGTTCCTCAGGGTGGAAGGAACAGCTTTTAGCACAACATGCTTTTGGTCATTTGTGTTCTACTGAATGGTAACCATTTGTCTAAAAAAAAAAAAAAAAAACCAACCAAGAAAAATATTCTTCCCCAAAATTAGGGACTGCAATGGGATATTCTGGCCAGAATTTGAGGATACACCTTCCACAGCTGCATAAAAAATACTTCTGGTATAACTAAGAACTGTGACCATCGTGTCACACGCAGCCCTTTTATCCTGTCTTTTTCATTCTATGTGGGACAGCGTTAATTAGTTAATTAGTTAATTAGAATTCATTCCACAAACTCAAATCAGCCTTCCTTTGCTTGCTCTGTTGTGCTGATATACTAACCTGCTGCCTGTGCCATCAGTCCATCATATTTTGGGTGCTGCCCACCTGAATGTTGAGCACCTGATGTGGCATTAAATGGAAGGAAAGCCATTAAAGTAGTTAAAATTCTAGCCTTGACCAAAGCTCTCCAGAAGGCAAAATGTTACATGATCACTACATTTTTGAGGAATAATTATTTCAAACTCAAGCAGACTGCATTCTTGTAGTTCCCTGAGATGTAATGAAGGAATGCAGGTCCTTGGAGTGTACCACCTTTGGCTCATGCATAAAGCACAAAGACGCAGTCAGCTATAAATAGCATGCAGGAATAATGCAACCATTACTATATTCTGCTATAACTACACCACTATTCTGCATGAGGGACATGAAATCCAGGTCTATTCTTCATCAGCAGAATTAAATCCAAGCTTGTCCACACACACACATCCATTAAAAAAATATGGTATCATGGAGGAATTAAACTAAAACTTTTAACAGGCTGTTCAGATTTGGTTCAGAAGGGGTTGGGACAAGTCAAACTCTAACATCCTCAGTCTCTCAGGCTGGAGTTTGACAGGACACAAATCTCATCATGGACTACTAAGCAAATAGGCAACTTAAAATATTTTTTTCTAGCCAGATCACCCTCTTTTTTTTTTTTTTTTAATTGTGTTCCCTTAAGCATCAGGCTTTATCACCACTATTAATATTCATGCTAGCTAGCTTGAAATATTTATTTATTAATGCTCCCTAAACTCTTTGGCTTGATCATGTGTTTGAGTGATGATCAGGGAAACACAGAATCATGGAATGGTTTGGGCTGAAAGTGACCTTGAAGATCATCTAGTTCCAACCCCTCTGCCATGATGTCCTGGTTTTGGCTGGGATAGAGTTTTTTTTTTTAGTAATTGGTACAGTGCTCTGTTTTGGATACAGTATGAGAAAAATACTCTGATGTTTTGGTTGTTGCTAAGTAGTGCTTACCCTTAGTCAAGGACTTTTCAGTATCTCATGCTCTGCCAGTGAGGAAGTGCACAAAAAGCTGGGAGGGAGCATGGCCAGGATAGCTGACTCACAGAATCATAGAACGGTTTGGGTTGGAAGAGGTTCTAGTTCCAACACCTCTGCCACTGGCAAGGGACACCTTGACTAGGTCAGGTTGCTCAGAGCCCCATCAAATGTGGCCTTGAACAATTCCAGGGATGGGGCATCTACAGCTTCTCTGGAGAACCTGTGTCAGTGCCTCACCACCCCCAGAGTAAAAAATTTCTTCCTAGTATCTAATATAAACCTACTCTCAGTTTAAAGCCATGCCCCCTTCTCCTATTGCTACAGGCAATAAAAAAATCGCTCTGCAGCTCTCTTGTAGCCCCTTTTAGGTACTGAATGGTTGCAGTAAGGTTTCCTCACAACCTTCTCCAGGCTGAACAACCCCAGCTCCCTCAGTCTGTGTTCATAGGAGAGGTGCTCCAACCCTCTGAGCATGTCCATGACCCTCCTCTGGACTCGCTCCAACATTTCCACATCCTTTTAAAGCTGGGGACCCCAGAGCTGGATGCAGTACTGCAGGTGGGGTCTCACCAGAGTGGAGCAGAAGGGCAGAATCCCCACCCTTGCCCTGCTGGCCATGCTGCTTTTGAGTTCCCAGCCTGAATAAGCTTTTTAGCCAGGGGAAAAAAATCGAATTTGAATTTGCTACGCACTTGCTTACTCTTCTCACAATCTTCCCACTACTGCTTTACAAACATTTCATAGGTTTCTTCATGTCTGCTAGAGCATTTCTGAGGAAGAGCAATGGGATATGAGAATACACTCTGATTTTATGGTTATATTTCGGAAATACACACAATTACTATGGCAGCACGCACGTACCGAGGGCACGTTTCAACAACTTCTCCTTCTGGCAGCGCAACCGGCTGTGGGGTGTCCCCTCCGACCTGTGTGGCTGCGGGATGATCCCTCCAACCTGTATGGCTGTGGGATAATCCCTCGAACCTGTGTGGCTGTGGCGTGATCCCTGTGGCAAGCGTGACGCGGGGTGTCCCCTGTTCTATTCCACACCTGTTTCCCCAGCTGTTACCTCACTAAGAGAAAAATGACCCGTCAGAAAAACGCTTAGAAACGTTTCCCGTTGCACTCCACAGCTGGAGCGGGATGCTCCCGCCGGGCCGAACAGCTGATGTAGGCGCTAACACATGGCAGCACCTGCCCCTCGCTGGGACCTGCTGGGTGAGGGGAAG
>NW_008240042.1:3141691-3144337 GCF_000691975.1 Corvus brachyrhynchos
TTTTTTTTTGAAAAAAATGTTTTCAGCTTGAGTCAGCTTCCTGGGCTGATTCAGGGTATGGGCAGTGAGAGGAGAAACTAAACTCGTGGCTGGAGCTGCTGCACGTGGTACAAGTGCTGGTTGAAAGTGTTAATAAAGCTACTTGCTAATTAGAACATCTGTATTAACTCTAATTAGAGCATCTGTAGGAACTCTAATCAGAACATCTGTAATACCTCGTGAGTTATAACTTGGTCATTCTTATCTTGGTTGAGCATTTATTTTAATGCTGAGGTGTTTCAGGTGCCTTTGGGTGGGTCCATTTCTCCTTGAGCCTTAGCAAATATGCGTATGGAGTAGATTTCTTCATTGAGAACTAAACCTCTTTAGAAATGGATTGATTCTTGTATAGCAGCACTTGGAAAAAAACTCTGTGGGTCACCATCACTTGATCAGCTTCAGGGGTTGATTGCAGGAAGAGAGGATTTTAGAAGACTGTTTTATGCAACTAGACGACTTTAATGCTCTAATTTTCTGTGTATTCACTTATGAGAACCACATTTACATCCTGTCACATACTGAGTTGCCTGGTGTGTATAGGCATTCTTGAGTCTAACAGATGTGATGAAAGGCATTTGCCCTTCCCCTCACCAGCCTTTAGAATCACAATGACAAAAGGCTGAAATATATGAGAAGACAGATTTGTTAAATATTAGAGCATAGCTCTGCCTCTAAACATGACAAATAGGGTGAGAAAAAATAGGATATTCCTAAGAAACTCTGTAACTGGACACTAGTTTGAAAGGTCTCAAAAGCATCTTTCCAAATCACTTTTATCTAGGGAGGAAGCAGCTCTCACATGCAGGACTCTGCTAGCCTGAGTTCCTTGAGTGAATGTGGTAGCTGAGTCAGTGGCAGCAACTGTTTATAGTTTAGTCTATAGATGACCTTTCCCATCTTCTGGGGAGAAGTTGGAACTTTCCCTCAGCCCCTCGCTGGTATTTTTACCCCCTTCCTTGTCTCAAACATCCATCTCCTTGCTGTCTCACTAGCTGGCTGTGTCTTGGAGGTTCGGCTGCAGATAGAGCTTTGCTTTTACTTCTTTCACTTTCTGTTCTCCTTGTCTATGTAGATCCCAGGAACTGGCATTTGTTTCCTATTCCTTTCCGGCAAACCTGAGCTTCTCTTAGGAAAGATGGTTTGATGCTGCTTGTAAGGAGCTGGTAGAGCACTAGACTTGGCCTGGCTTGTAACTTGTGCTTATAAAATAAATTATTTGTTATTATTACTTAGGGGATCTCAACTCAAATCACCCCCCTCCCTGGTCTTACTACTATCAGCTGAAAGTGAAAATCATGGTTTCCATTATTTCTGTCTTCACTTCTCTTTCCTGCATCTGATTTTGTTCATTTAGGCTAAGAAGTAACTGATAGCATCTTATTTGTTGCTAGTGCTACTTGAGAGCTTTGTAGCTCTTCCTCCCAGGTAGGTTGCACAACCACAGTAAAAAAATAAACGCCAAAAAGAGCGTCCTTTCTTGTCACATTTTGTGCATCAAAAATCCTGTTTACAATGCCAAGCAAAATTTAATCATGCAATTACAATACAAATGTTTGGGCTTCTTACAACTAAGAGTGGCATACAAAAAAAGTAATACATTAAAAGTATTGAATTGCTGTGGCTTTTTAAAATCCCTTTATAAAGTAAGCCCATTTTTACTATCTCTGTTTTATTTCCATCTTCTTTCCTGCAAGTGGATGGAGTTAAAAAGTAATCTCACAATCTCATCTGTCAGGGTGGGAAAGCCCAGACCAAACAAAGCCTAACTAAATGCACACATTCCACATACTGTGGATTAGGTTTCAGACAAAGTCATAGAATGTGAAGGGGTTGGAATGGACCTTAAAGATCATCTAGTCCCAACCCCACTGCCCTGTGTGGGGACACCTCCCACTAGACCAGGTTGCTCAAGGCCTTATCCAACCTGGCCTTGAACACTGCCAGGGATGGGACATCCACAACCTCCCTGAGCAAGCTGTGCCAGTGCCTCGCCACCCTCACAGTGGAGAGTTTCTTCCAAATATCTAACCTAAATTTCCACTCTGAGCTTGAACCAGTTATTTCTTGTCCTGTCACTACAGTTCCTAGTCCCTCTTCTGCTCCTTTTAGGCCTCCTTCAGATACTGGAAGTTTGTTGTACGATTTCCACACAGTCTTCTCTTCTCCAGGCTGAACAGCCCAAACTTTCTCAGCCTGTCTTTATAGGGGAGGTGCCCCAGTCCCCTTATCAACCTTGTGGCCTCCTCTGGGCTTGCTCCAACAGTTCCATGTCCTCCTTGTGCTGGGAGCACCAGAGCTGTACACATCAACACAGTATTCCAGGTGGGGTCTCAGCGAAGCGCAGTAGAGGGGGAGAGAATCCTCCCCCTCGCCCTGCTGCCTTGTGCTGCTTTGGATGCAGCCCACACTGCTTTGGATGCAGCCCAGGATACATCTGGCTTTGTGGGCTGCGAGCGCACACTACCGAGTTACGTAGAGTTTTTCACCAACCATTCCCCCCCGTGCTGGTTCTAAAACTTAGAAGCTATGGAATGATCCTAACCGGGAGCAAGGCTGACAGCACGGCCCCGGGCGCTGTGCCCTCCTCCCGGCTCTGTGTCCGCCTCC
>NW_008240042.1:3144751-3186532 GCF_000691975.1 Corvus brachyrhynchos
AAACATGGGTGCGGGGGGCAGGCCCGGCGGAGGGGAGCAGAGCTATCCCGGCAGCGGCGGGGACGCCCCCGGGGACACGTCCATGGACCGCTACCTGCGATCTCAGGGCTTGTACAGGAAGAAAGTGGCCAAGGATGGGTCCTGCCTTTTCAGGGCTGTGGCCGAGCAGGTAACTGGTTACATAAACAAAGCTCCTTCTCACGAAGGCATGGGAAGTAGATCTCATTAGTGCGTGGTAATTAGTGTTAAAACGCGGACAGGTATAGGCTAAGGTTATGCAGTCACGTACCAGTGAAAAACATGACTTTATTACAATAATTTCCACCTTGCAAGGTGAGAGAAGTTCTGTGTGTACAGCTGCCTCCTGCCACCAAGAAATCCTTATCTGTTTTGACCTTCTACCGCCTCCTCAGAGCTTTTTGTCGGTGTAAGATCTCAACATTGGAATACAGCTGCTTGGTATGAGACTGGGAAACAGAATTTAGTGGAAAGAGCTGAAAAGCCATGTTCTTAGTTTTGTTAATTAGTTTACTATAAAATTAGAGAAAATGAGTAATTTATTTTGTTCTTCCTGTTGAATTCCCCTCCCCCATTTCAGTGTTAGTGTTAAAGGAAAAAAGCGACAGCGTCATCTTGTCTTAAGTACAAGCAAACAGCAGTGGGAGCTCTGGTGCTTCTGATTGTGGGAAACCAGATTCCTGTGCTAATTATACACAGATCACTTTTTTAAAAAAAATTCCTTTCTCTGCTGAGTTGATAAGTTCAGGCAAGTAAACACTATTGATTGGAAGTGGGTGGGGTTTTTAATCTCAAGGGAATATATATGTGTAATATATATTGCTATTCTGACTTTTTAATTAATACATAGAAGGTTTCTCTCACACTCCAGTGTTGATAGAACTTTTTGTCAGCTATTACATTTTTAATATCCCAGTCTTATTATAGAATCATGTAGATTGGAAATGACCTCTAAGAAAGTAAAGTCTTTAATTCAGAGTTATTAAGTGTTTATGTGCAAATGTGGTATAATTTGTGTACTCTTCATTCAGAAATACTGAACTGAAATTGGAAGTGATTTATGTTGAGGGTTGTGTGTAAGGACTGCAAGAGACACTGTGACTTAAATTGTCTGGAACTTCCTATGTTGTAGTGAGGTAGCTTGGAACCTGTGATGAAAGTCAGTTTTCCAGTAGAGATTTGAACAGGAGGTAGATGCAGGTGTCAATGTTGGGAACTGAATTTGTGGCTTCCAAGAGAGTGTTTGGGCAACAGGTCTCTCAAAATGAAGAGAAGGTAAACATGCACTGTGAGACTTGGTTGGATTTCATTTGAATGAATGCATGTTGGTAGTTGACATCCTCATCCACTCCTGCTATAACTTACTTCAGTTAACTGAAGTCCTTTACGAAGCAGGCAGTTAAAGATTAACAATAAATGCTATTCATTTGCTTAGTAAGTCCTCTTGAAATTGAAGGTTTGAATTTAGCAAACCTGTGAATTCTGCAGTTACTTAATTTTTTATTAAGTAATTGAGGTTTGACTTGCCTGAGGAGGTTGCTAATGAATGAGTATGCATATTAAATATTCTTAAAAATAAAACTAGAGTATTTCCAAACCTGTATTTAGACAGCAGTCATTAATTATTTGTGGCCTGTCATCAAAACTCCTGAGATCCAATGTCACCTTGTTCTCTTTCTCCCTTTGTAGGTGTTGCACTCTCAGTCTCGGCACATTGATGTTAGGATGGCTTGTGTAGACTATCTTCGGAAAAATAGGGAGAAATTTGAAGCAGTAAGTATTTTTGTTTTCTTTGTCAGCATTTAAAAAAAGTGACTTTATTCCTTCAACTTCAGTGTATTCTGTGCCTCCCTATGTTTGTGGCAATATTCATCATAGCTAAATACCAGTTGATGCTCTTTAAATTAATTAGCTCATATGTGGTGGTAACTCATTTTCATGAGCCTGGAGAAACCTGTGTACTCCTTGGACTGGAGTGATGTGGGGTGTGAGAAGTTTTTAATGCTCATGAAGAAAGAAAAGCAAACTTACTTAAACTTTAATAGTCTATAGTGAAGCTACTAAAATCTGGGATTTAGTTTAGTATTATGCCTACTTTAATAAAAGTCATAAAATGTTCTTGTTCTGCTAATTAATTGCTTTTCCAATATATAAGGGATTTGACTGATGAGATTAGTGAAATTTGTTTCAGGGTCTGCAGTTTATTCTGCATTGGCACTGTAGGATTTTTTCCCTAAACATCTGTAACTAAGCTTGATATTGATCTATACTTGGTCAATACCATCAGTGTTAACATCATAAAATCCTTTTTTTCACTTCCTTTTAAAAGAGCATTAATCAATAATGGTGCTTCTGTTTGTATTTGTATGGGTTCTAGTGTATATACTGTTACCTGATTTCCATGATAGACAAAAGGGGAAGTGAGTATGTGTAAGGATTTGCTACTAGAAGATTGTTACTCAGCTCTCTTTTTCTGTTCTGAATTTACCCAGATCCAAAATAGAGACTATTATAGATACGCACTGGTGTAGGGTAGAGAAGGAAAGCAGGAATAAGGGTGTGTCTCTGTGCTGTAATTTCTGACATAGTACCCTGGGCTCAAGTGTGAGTGATCACATGAATGTGGAAGTTATCAGGAATTAAAGATACAAAATACAGCAGATCTCTCTGGGACAATGCTGCTCTGACTTGTCTCCTTCCAATTGTTTCCAGTCCATCCAGGACTTACCAACTCCTGGATGTCTCTCTTACTTGATTTTTTCACTGCTGACTTTTTAATACCTTTCTTTCCAGAATTACCCCACTCATTCCAATATCTGCTTCTCTGCTTCTGTTCTCTTGTTCCATTGTGTAGTGTTTTGAAATTCCATGCCCTTTTTGACTCTTAATTGTATGTTATTTCCCATATTGTGGTTTCCCATCCCTACTTTGTTAGCCTGAGCTGGTTTTAGTATGGTTTTAGTATTGTTTTGGTGTCTCTCCTCCAAACTCCTGATCCCAGTGTTCTTTTTTTCCTTCAGACATTATCCCAAGGTATGACTTCTTGTCTGTTCATCTTTGCTGTCTTTCTGAAAAGTCTCCTTTTTAAAAGTTTCTTGTGAGAGGAGGTGTTTGATGTTTTGTCATTTCCCAGTGTTCTTCCTCCCTCGGGTACCTCGCTTCAGCTCTGCTGTTCTCCTTTGCTGCCTCTGTCTCTCACTATGCTTTGTGTTTTCTGTCAGGAATACAGCATTGTTATCTCTCTTTGAAAAACCCAAACACACAACCAGCATAAACAACAAATGCCTCTTTCCCATATCTCCTGGTTCAGCTGTTCACTTGCTGCCTCCTCAGTAGTTATGCTCTATTGACATGTACTGGCAGCACTTACTGAACTTCCTCTTCTCTGTCTATTGTAATCACTTCAGCTTGAATTTGTGTCTTTGTTTCCACTGATACTGTTATAACCAAAATTTCTGGAGTGTAACCACCATCTTCATTTCCATCCTCAGCCTTTCTTGAAGTGTTATCTTGAATTGCTGCTGTGTTACATTCATTCTCTAACTCTTCAGCTTCCTGTGAGAACTTCCTGGTGCCCTTCCTTTCTTCCTCTGTGCAATATCTTCAGGTCATTCAATTTTGACACAAAAAGCAACTGCTGTCTGTGATCATGTCGTACTGATGCACATTTTTTAACTTCACACCTGACTGCTTCTATCTAAATTAGAAATTTGGGCCAGGCTTGTTGGTTCTTCTCACTTCAAAATGGCTAAAGCAGAACTTTTAATCTCACTACTCCACTCAGTTCTCCTTATTATCTTGTTTCTTAATCTCTGTTGGTAAAGAGGCCATCCAGCTTGCAGCTTAAGTTCATAAAGGGATTTCCGTCTTGGTTTGGACATCTGTGGATCTTTATTTCAAATAAATCAAGCAGATTGTGACTAAAGAGTAATTTTTAAATTTAGCCTCTCTGTGGCCAGTGTGGCTGAAATACTTTGAAGTTAAGATATCTCAATTACTGCAGCATCTTTGTCTGCTCTTGGCAAATCTGAGTTTGGCCTCTTCATTTGTGTTAGTGAGTCCAGCTGAAGGATCACTTTCTTGGGCTGGCACTTGAAGTGTAGTCTGATTGTTTGCATCCTTTGCTGAAAGTAAAAGCAGTTTGAAGTGATACAGAACAGAGGAAAAAGTGCTTTATGAGTTGGCCGTACTAGATCCTTACCACTGCTTCCCTACTGCAGAAGTGTAATGCCTGTTCCTGACTGTCCATTGCTGTTTATTTAACAAGATACTTGAATTCAAGTCCACATGTCCTCTCTTCAGTGATGCTCTGTATGCCTGTGATGAATTGCCTATAAACGTCTACATTACATCATCTTTGCTTTCTTCCAGATTCCCCATTTGGCTGCTGAATTTCTTTTTGGGGCTTTTTCTTTGGTTTATTTTGGCTTGTCTGATGACTTTGAAAGCTGTTGATGTGGTTATTTTCTGCAAGGCAAACCAATGTGTTTGACTGTTCATTCCTTCATCTCGACATCACTTTATACTTAGGTTGTAAGCTTTTTGAGGGCAGGGGAGCCTTCAATTTCCAGTGGTACATTCCCATTGGTACAGTGGGTCACAGACTGGGGATTCCATATGCTGCACTATTAAAAATGACTAATTACTGCTGTTTTGGTTTTTTTTTTAATCCAGTTCATAGAGGGGCCATTTGAAGATTATTTAAAAAGTTTGGAAAATCCACAGGTATGTTAAACTTGATTTATAATAGAAAACAGTACTTTCCTTGAAGTTGATGGCTAATTGGATTTTTTTTTCCTCAAAAGTAATTTTGATTGAGCTTAGAAGGTCTTTGAATTATGTGAATATATAGTTTTATGTATGTACTCTCTACTGTAAAATGATTTGAGGAATTGTATTTTTATGTCTTGCTGAACTCCAGATTCAGTGTTCATATATTTATTTTCAACAATGATTTCTTGCATCTCTTGATCATCTAATGAGGAGGTATAATTGTATGTTTGTTTGAATTAAGTTTTCTTTTGTTTTCAATACAGGAATGGGTTGGACAAGTAGAAATAAGTGCCCTTTCTCTTATGTACAAGTAAGAAAATCTTTCAGTATGTCTTACTGAGATAATTTCTGTTGTTTTTTTAGTAAATCAGTTGGAATAGAAAAGATGGAATTATGTTATGCCATACCATAGTACTCTGTCAAATTATAAATATGCTTTGAAAATTGCAGCTGTCAAGGGATTAAATAAAAATAGAAAAAATGAGTTTAGAAAATGACATTTAATCCGGGATGTGAGTAGAGGTTTGCAGTAATGCCATGTATCTCACCTGCCCAGCCAGTTGTGGGTAATCTCGTACAGTTTGTATTTCATTAATTTTAATATCCTAGTTTTTCTGTTAAAATTGCTTTTCTTCCTGTTTCTCACTAAGGCTTTAGTACTAATCCTCTTGCTAAGGGTTGTGGGCTGTACTGACTTCCTATATACTAAATCTTTCTTCACAAAGTAGTGAGAAACAATGTGCTGAATATTTATAACTGCTTTCTAGTTATTGCACAAGAGAGTGAGTAATCCGCAGCATCTTCACTGTCTGCTGTTTGTAAAACCATTAAAAATTCAGTACTTCAAAATGTTTACTGTAAATTAATGGCTTTCTCTATTAGTGAGACAGCTGATGAGAGGAAAGAATCAAACTAGTTGAATATTGCCTTTAGGCACTTCGAGTGCTACATGTGGGAAATTGCATGGAATTCTCTCTTTGCATTTTGTGAGGTCAGTGGGACCAGCTTGGAGTTGCGTGGCTGCAGGGATGGGGGAGGACTGAGCTGAAAGTCAGAGCAAGGTCTGGCTCAAGAGGCTTGGTGAGAAGGTCTGATGGTTACACTGAGCCAGGTTGTAGAGCGATATAACTCAAAGTCAGCAGAATTGGATGCTTAATCACATCAGAAACTGGATGGTCATGATCTGTTGTATTTCTGGCCATGAGAAATGTATTCTCATAAATAGGAGTAGTTTATTTTGCAGTCATGCCACATTGGTATCCAGGGCTGATAAATGAATAGAGACAAATCCTGGTTGATAATAGTGGGTTTTTTAATTTCCACTGAAAGCATCAGGAGGGTTTTGTGGCACAGATGCAACTCTTTTGTAGTATTTCATTGCAGAGGTGAACACACAAGAGTAGTTACTGCCGTGCTTATTTTGGGAAGACAGGCTTCTATTGAAAAGGCAATTTAGAGTCTCAGGGAAGGTAGGAATGGTGGTGGAGGTAAAGGGAAACAGTTGCTTTCTTTCCTGCATGCTGGCAGACTTAATGGAAGCAGAAGTACAAATCTCCTTTTCTGTTCCAAGTGAATAAGTAAGCAAGTTTCAGACTTTCCAGGCATAGGATAGAAATTCAGTATGAATAGGTGTGATTTCACTTTCACTCTTCAGACCTCTCACGAATATAATTTGGTTATCTAGTAAATTTTTCTTCGCTCCCTGAAGTACGTGGGTCTTCTTTTCCTCTCAGAATTGCTTTTTCTGACTAGCTGTAAAAAGTTTCTTTTTTTTTTTTTAAAATCCAGAAACTGTGAATATACTCAATTATTTTGCAAGACTGATAACACTTTTGCCTGTGTGAGAAAGAAGTTGGAGGAAGTGACAGGTTGTTAAGCAAAGAACTGAAAGAGAACATTATGGATGAAAGGGAGAGAGAAAATATTTAAGTTTCAAACCATGGTAGAGATTGATGATAGCAGAGAAACCCCTAGGTGTTTTCTGTGGTTATGTATGTTCCTTGAATTTGACTTCAATACTCAAATTTTTATTGATAGTACTTTTAAAATAAATTCTTAACTACCTTTTTTTTTTTTCCAGGAAAGATTTCATAATATACCAGGAGCCAAATGCTTCTCCTTCACGTGTAACTGAAAATGGCTTTTCTGATAAGGTAAAAAAAATAAAGTTATGGCTGTTGTGACAGGCTGAAGTAAAACTACTTTATAAACAGCAAGTAGTTGCATGTGAGTTTTATTATTCAACACAATGAAATGTTCTGAGATTTCAATTTTAGCTGTTTTGTACGTATTTAAGGCAGCTATGCTGTTAATACATGTAACACTTCTTTTTAAATAGATGGGATGTATTTAGGGTGTGGCATGTCTTCCTACTAGTATAAAATTCTGTAAAAATAAATTTTCAGGCACTAACTTGTCTTAAATTCTTTTTGACTTTTGTTCAAATTCTGTTTGGTTTAAAGGACATCCCCAAACATTTTGACTGTTTATTGATACATTGAGATGCTGAGACACAACAAAGCACATGGGTGCCTTAAATTGAATTTAAAAGGTAGTGCTTATGAAAAATCAAGTGAGATGCAAAGCCTAAAATATCTGTGTGGTTTTTTTAATAGGTATTGCTGTGCTTCTCAAATGGAAACCACTATGATATTGTGTATCCTATAGAGTATGCAGAAAAGGCTGCTCTGTGCCAGTGTAAGTATTAAGCCATTAGTTAAAAGCATATTTTTACCAAAAATCTTAAAGCTGTCAGTGTTAGGTTTCAGGAAAAGGCTCTGTGTGAAAGTTTGTCGCAGTTGTTTTTAGTAGGTTGGTTTTCGGTTTGAGTTGTCAGTGACTGTGTGATTACCATCTGTAATGCTGGAACAAAAACTGATTCAGCTGGTAATTGATTTTGCTCTTCTACTTTCTCCTCCTCTTCCCCAGCTCTGCTGTATGAGTTGCTCTATGAGAAAGTGTTTGATATGGATGTAAAGAAAATCATGGCAGAACTTAGTGCTGTTGGTGTGACAGAGGAAAGTAATGGGAGCAGTGAAGTGTCTGCTTCAGATTCAGAAGATGACAACTACAGGTAAATGAGATTGAAAAGGTAACACAAGATGCCTGTGAACACAAGTTAAATGAGTTTTCTGAATTTCTGATAGGTAGTAGAATCCAAAGTTAGGGTTGAAAACACTTACAAATGACTAAGAGAAGAAGCACAAAGAGGTAGGGTTAGAAGTGTGAAAGAATGCAATGTGTAATCTTCACTTACCTAAGGACAGGCTTCTGGCTCCTCTTGTTTTTTATGCGGTCTAGCCTTGAGTCTCTTTACATAATGGATTATTGCCATTGCAACATGTACCTCTTCCTGTTCAGAGTAACAGAATTCCCTGGGAGACCTGTCAGTGTGCCAGTCTGCCATGGTAAACTCTGTGAGAATGACTTGGCTTACTCTGCAGCTGAGTAGAGTTACAGGAATGTAATCCATCTTGTGTGGCTTCCACATTTGGGGGCTGGAATGCCTGCTTGAGGTGAAGCTAATGGAGACATAGAGATGTAGCTTGCACCATTTTTATCTTGATCTTTATGAGGTGGGTTTATATTCTTTTTGCTGGATGCTCTAACAAGCTTTGAGATTTTGACCTGACTCCTTTTGCATAGTCAGTCTTTCACAGTGCCATTTTTGCACTTATGTGTTGGTGGGTTTTCTTCTGCTTAGTAGGATTCTTAACTCTGGCTTGTATGAAATTCCATTGAAACTGTGGAGGTGATGCTGCATTAGTGGATCATGTCCCCTCTTCCCAATGATTGTTACAGTCCTTCCTTAGGGCTCTGCTGTGTGGCATGTGGCAGAAGAAATTCTTTGAGCTGTTGGGAGCTGGTTTCTCCCACAGGTTGAAAACAAGAGAAAGGAAGATGATGGAAAACATCACAGAAAAAAAAAAGAAGTTCTGGGAAAGGGATTAGCTTATTTTTGTGTTTGGAAAAAAAAAATACTAGGGAATTTTGCCAATTAAAATACAAAGTATTTCTGCTTCAGGAAACAATTACTGTAGCTAAATGTCAGTGAGTGGAAATCTTTATTCCTTTCTGTTCTTGGAGCTTTTCTGGGATTCAAAAGCAGTAGCCTTACCCTGTATCTTTGGGATTCCTAAGAAAATATCCTGCTAACCTCCTCAGCACCTTTGGAAATAAGGTCATATTCTCACTGGAGACTGTGGAACTGAATGTTTTTGATTTAAACCATATGTCCTATAACGCAAGGGCTGGTGTGTGTATGTGACTCTTGACCCAGTTAATACAAATTACAAACCCTTTACTGTGTTTATGAGGTCCTAAATCTTTTGCTTGTCTTAAAGTTGACTTCAGCTTGTTTCATCAGCTAGTTTTCCAGAAGATTCTTTTCATTTTATAAATACAAACTTTTCAGTTATGTTGTTATTAAGTGTAATAGTTTTGGGAGAATTTCACACTGAGAGTTGCCTACAACTGTTGTAGGGAACAATACGTGGGACTTTCTCCGTGGAAACTAATTTTCCAGTGATGTCAGGTATAGAAAATAAGAGTAAATTAGAGTGCCTGATGCAAGTTAACTAACAGAGTAGGTTTTGAGGTTTTTTTATGTCTGCTTATGCATTGTGGTTGCAAAAATTCTGAGAGGATTTTTGTTTCCCTTGCCTTCACCCCTTGCTTTTTTTTTTCAAAGTGACAACAAAGTGCACATAAAATAGACTTCCTAAAACTTGTACTTAAACCCAAGATCTTATTTCTGTATCATAGAAAGTTAAAAACGTAGTTTTTATTTTAGACAGCTTTTTCACTTCAAGAGGTGAAGATGTTCTGTGGGATGCTTATTGTCAGGAAAACATGTAGAGAATGGTAGCTTCAGTATTTTTGTCCCCTTCTAGATGTGTCTTACCTGATTTTCACACCTTAGTAATACTGCAGTTCATTATAAAAACATAACTTGTCTCTGTCCTATTACAGAAGTAAAGCTACAACAGTTAGTGATATGAATGGAATGAAGTCTCTTTCTGGCAACAAGGTATTTTTCTGTTGAGATTTATTTTCTTTCTAATAACTTGTATTCTTCTGTATTTTTTAGTATTTAATGTTCCTGAGAGACTCTTGAGTTAATAGCTTTCCTAACATGTAATATCCTAAAAACTACCCTCTTTTTTGAAAAGTAATGTATATTTTTGATGTGCTCAGAGGTGGACAGTGTCCTTTCTAGTGCTGCTTAGTTCTTAATTACGTTCTGGTGTGGTTAAAAGAACACCATTTAATTATTTTTTTTCAAAGCTCTTTATGTTCTAGGTATCTTCAGCTTCTCTATATTTCAGTACAAGGCTTGAGCACTTGATTGAAAAATGCAAAACTTGACAGGTCTATGTAGTTGACCATTTAGCACTTTGTTCTGTTCTGTGCAGCACCTTGAGAGCAATGGGAATCCCAACTTGTTGGCGTTGCCTAAAAAGGTTCTGAAATCGCTTGATCCCTTGGTTTACAGAAACGTTGAATACGATGTTTGGCTCCGATCCAAATGGGGTGAGTAACAGAATACTTCAAAGTTGCAGCTTTTGCAAGCTGTGTGAAGTGAAGCCCTCCTGAAGAACAGATGCAAGTGGCAGTTTGAGTTTAGTTTGGTTTTCCTCACGTGGATCACTGGGCAGATTTAGGGCCTGAACACCTGGTTTGCATTTTTACTGCATCAAGAAAGTAACTCTTTTGTTGTATTTAGACTAACAGTGTATTACTGCTTCTGTTTTTACAGATCAGCAAAAACAAGATTTCTCTATTGCTGCTGGCATGCAATACTCCATTGGAGATAAATGTAAAGTAAGTAGTGTTGAATTGTAGTTTATAGCCTCATTAACATTTTGCCCAAGATGTTAATTTTCCCTTTTTATTAACTATTTTGATATTGCTGCTTTCTAAATACGCTTGGGTTATGTCTTCAGCTGAGGATATAGTTGTTCTTTAATTGTTGGCAGTGTTTGTGACTTACAGCATACGTACTACTCATCAGTGCAAATTTGCTACATTAAAAAGCCACAAGGTTAACTGCAAGAGTACGTGTATAAGATGTCTGGTAGCCTCAACGTTAAGCATGGAATTGTAGATCCATGGATTTGTGTTTGACACTGGAGATAGCGATTACTGTTTGTAAATTGGCTTTGATGAAATCTCAATACTTCCAAGTAGTGAAGTAGAGCTTGCTTTAGTTACTGCAGATCCTGAAGTTTTGGGCGATTCTTCCGCTTAGGGTGTTGCAAGTGTGTTACAGAGGTGGTCTTTAAATTCGATTAAGATTTGTATTAAGTGTTGCTGCTTAAGAAGAAGCAAGGTTTGCCATTAAATTCTCAAATTGTAGATTAGTCCCCTTAAGCGTGTTAATTAAACTGATGGTACTTGGCTAAACATGTTTCTTTCTAGGACATTTGATCATCTATTAAAATGATCAGTATTAATGAGAAAATATTCAGTTTGGGTAATCATGCAGCACAGGGGCTTTTTCAATTTGTACTTTTTTGTTTGTGGAATGGAATCAACCATAGTGACTAAACTCCAGGGAAAACACATCTCTAAACCTAAAAAACCCCAACCACAAAGTACCCCACAAAGCCCTCAAACCCCTTCCCCCCCAAACCAAGCCAAAGGAACTTGATGCTGAGTTGACTATTTATTGTTCAATAGTACAGGCTTAAAATTTGCATTTTAGACCCTAAGGCTGTATTGTGTAGTGTTTATTGAAGGGTACAGATATTATTAGGAGAAAACACTCTGGTAATTAACATATTCTCTCTCTCAGATTTCATATGTATGTGGCAAGACAGTAAACCTGTGGGATAAAAACATGGGAAGAAAACATGAAGTAAATAGTGAAAATTAGAGTTGATCAAATTAATACAACTGTAAAGCCAAATACTGTAGTGGAACATTAAGAATTTTTTTTTTATTCAACAGAAGAATTTTAAGAACATAGAATGTCAGTCAGACCAGTAACATGATCATGTCTGAAGAACATTTTTAGTTGTTTTATAAATTAAAAAGACCTTCTGAAGAATAACTCCCAAAGTAATTGGTGTTCATTATGTTCCTGATGGGACTAAATTTCACTGAAGTGAAGTGGATTTTAATATGGAAAAGCTTTGAGTTTTATTGTGAGAGAGTGTTTTCAGAAAAGCTGAAAAGCCTGGCTGCACTGATTGCTTTTAACTTTCTCATGTGGTTTTGAAAAGCATAGTTCGTTAAGTAGTGTTCCTGAGTAAGCTGCTTGTTTAGTGTTGTGTGTGTGTGTGTTTTAATAGTATTTTTATTTCTTTTTGAAGAAGCAATAGGGATTGAAGATTGCCTTTTGATTCATTTACTGAATTGTGATGTGTATTCTCAGGTCTTCTGCTGCCCAGAGGAAAAGTTCTGTTTCTAACAATGTTGATATTTTGAAGAGTTACCTCCTCTCACTGTCATCTTTGGAACTAATGCACTTTCTTTTTCTTTTTCCTTACAGGTGCGCTTAGACCATAATGGGAAATTTTATAATGCCCATATTCAAGAAGTTTTTTCAGAGAATGGGCCAGTTGTTGTATTTGTAGAAGAACTTGGAGCAAAGTAAGTGCTTAATCTCTTTTGGAAGGAAGCACCAAACTGAACAAAGCATTACTTTGGTTCAGAGTTAACTTCAGCCCTTGAAATGTATCTTTTTCTTTACTTGAAGCAGTAGTACCACAAATTTGCTAAGAAAACAACATACTAATAAAAAAAGGAAAAATTGATTATCACTTCATACTTTTTTCTGTAGTGCTAAGTAGTCCGAGTATTACTTGGAGAGTAGAACAGTAACTACATTAGTAGTATTTTAATTTTATTCTTTTTGCACAAGATTCAAACCTAAACAGTTTGACACCAGGCTAATAAGGTGTCAAACTTACAAACTTATTATTGTACTTAATAATTAGATGCTAGATTTGTGACAAGCTTTTCATATTGAAAGGTCCATTAAAGCACTGAGCTCCTCTGTTGGTTGAGTAGCTCTGCCTGATTTCATGCAGAGAGTGCCAAGTTGCTGTTTAGATCAGCATCATCTTTGCCCTACCTGAGACAAAAAATTGTTTAAAGTTGTTGTTGTGGGTTGCAGATTTGATGGTTTTGGTTGTGTGGGGTGGGGCTTTTTGTTTGTTGGGGTTTTTTGGTGGGGAGGGGGCAGGGAGAGAGCAGTTTGAGATATCCCGAGCTCTGCTGTAAATCCTGTGACTTCTGGGTCAAAAAAACCCACATTGATTGTAGTTTGGGAAGAGGAAACACTTTCAATCAAGGTAAATGAGAAAGATGTCCATTAATCTCATTTGATCTCCATTAGAAAAAGAAAATATTGTGAGATCCAAAGATTATCTTGCAGTTTGAACCCTTTTTAAATTGGAATTTAACCTGTTTGAATGTCTGCCTTTCAAATGATATAAACAATTGCTTGGACCATCCTTACAGCATCCTCATTTAAAAAGGCAGTAATTGTTCTGGGATATACACCATCAATGTAACGTCTTTCTATCTTGGCACCTATTCCAGTGTTGGTAATAAATTTATCTAAGTGTATTGCTTTTATCTAAGTATATTGCTTTTTGTGATCATTTTTTTTTTCTGTTTGCCTTGGAGACATTACAATAGGCACTTCACAAATGGCTGATCATTCTTTACCGGATAAGTTTGTGTCAACTTACCAGTTTTATGTAAAAAGGAAAAAAAAAGGGTTTGCTGTTCTACACATTGCTTGAGTGTAATCATAAAGGCAAAGGAGTTTGAGTGCAGTGTTCTCAAAAATGGAATGATCTGTCAGTATTAGTGAACATGTGGTATTAATTTCTGCAAGCCACAGTCTGGTCTTTTAAGATATTATTCCCTCTGTAATTCCTTGTTTTGTAGGCATGCTGTCTCACTGAAGAGCCTTAAACCTCTTCCACAGACCTCTCCTATGGAGGGCTGGAACACTGTGCCAGGGAAGAAGATAAAAAAGTTTTACCCAACATGGGGGCAGAATGCTCAGCCTGGTAGGACTGTACCTGTCTTTGTATGGCAGAATCTTTGTCAGATGTCTTGTCCCAAAGAGCTTAAAAAATGATTAAAACAAAAGTCTTACCTGTTTCCACGTTGTTACCACAGATGCAGAGTGCAAAGGGCCAAAGAATCAGAGCAAGTCAATCAAACCCCAGTCAGCACTACCTCCTCGACTTCAGCATACTGTGGGAACCAGGCAGCACCAGTTCTTGTGTTCTGGGCCCCAACCTCATCAGACCTCAACTGAGCAAAAAGCTCCAGGCAGGAATCCTTCCCAGTCTGTAAGGTAAAACTGCAAACAGCATCTTCCTTGGCTTGAACTCTGACTGAGCTCCTGGAAGCCCAGGTGCCTACTTCAGATGCTTCCAGCATACTCTTTTGAAATATGCTGCCGTTGAATTCTTAAGAAGTGTCCCAAGTCCTTAAGAATACACACAAGTACAGGAAAAATAATTATTTCTTTTTTTGCATGGCAGCAACTGTGTACAGAGCCTCATTTTTTTCTTGGAAAGTGGATGTTGGTGTGGGTTTTTGTTGCAGTTGTTGTTTTTCTTTTTGGTTGGGGCTGAAATAATGTTGCAAGTGCTTCTTGGGCACGGCTAACATCTTCCCTCAGCTTTTGCTAAACCTGTCATAGGGGACTGCTTCATGTTCTGACTTAACCACTTGAAAGGAGTATGAGAACAGCGTTTTGCCTGCATTTGTTGGTAGTGATTTTTTGATTCCTCTGGAATTAATTTCCATCATTGCATCTGCTTTCTTCCTCTTTAACCCATGAGTTTGTATTGTGTTTGATCCTGAATTTTGTAGTCCAGGTAATCCCGCTTCCTTTTTTCCTGTGCAGAAAAGCGGAGCGTGAGCGAAGTGAGGAGCTGAGCCATGGCAGCAGGGACTGCAGTTACTTTGGGCTGTCTCCGGAGGAGCGCAGGGAGAAGCAGGCCATAGAGGAGTCTCGCTCCCTTTATGAGATCCAGCAGCGGGATGAACAAGCTTTTCCTGCTCTTTGCAATGTATGCTGTATTCATTGTAATTAATAGTGCACTTTCCATGCTTGTCTGCGAACCTTTCATTAGCGATTTGTTTGCAGTCCTTGAATCATGCTGCAATTCAAAAATTAGGGATGTTAATTTTGCACTCACCTGTATTTCTAATTACAAAGTATCTTCAACACTTTACAGGTTAAAGATAAGAAAATACACATAGTAGTTTATCCTGGGAATAATTGAACATCCACCACACATGGCATATAAATATGGGAGACACATGAGCAGCTGTAGGATTTTGGAGATCATTCTATTGGTGCAGTTTTAATGGAAGTGAGTGGGAATCTCAGTACATCCAGGGAAGTGAGCAGATCCTGTGGGTAAAGAGCTAGTCTCCACATAGGTTCGTTTTAAACATGTGTGGGGCTTTTTGGGTTTAAATCCTAGGGCAAACAGAAACAAAAATAAGGCTGGAAAGAATGAGTAGGTGCAAGACTGAAGCCTAAAGGACAGAGGTTGCTCTCTCCCTCTGAGCAGTAACAGTTTGCTGTTATTTGCTCACCTGCAGGAGGAGATGTGATTTATTGTCTGAGTGAAGCAGATTTTGTCATGTCAGCTAGTGACATGAATGCTCTTAAAGGGCACTTGGCAAGATGTAGCAAGGAATGAGAAAGAGTGGATGAATCTGCCAGTGGGTGATACTGAACCAGACCTCACCCCCACTCCCACCCCCCCCATTTCTGCCTATCACAAACATAAACATTACTTGTCATGAAGGCATAATAGTCTCATAGCAGATGATGGCAGAGTGTCACTGGAGTGATTACATAAAGTGGTATTTCTGCTTTTGTCAACGTCTTTAGAATCAGTCAGTCAGTCAGGCTGCTACACAGACTGTGGATAATGTAAACCAGAAAAAGTTCTCAAATAATGAAAGAAGAAACAGCAAGTGGACAGCAGAAGTGGAAGAGCAGAAGGAGAAAGGTAAAACTAAATGGGTTTAGATCATGGCTGTTTTTTTGTTTGCTTGGTTTTGTTACCAGCCCCAGAATTTATTCAAAATGGGGTATCTGTTTAGGCAATGAGGGGAAAGTTATCCTGAGTAGCAGTACCAAACTAAGCTGGGCTGGAGGTAGCAAGGGTGTGGTTTGTCAAGAAGGTACATTTTCCTGCTTTGTGAATGTGGCTGAGAGAGCAGACTCTTGGCTGGGATTTTTGTAGTAAATGGGAAGAGGAGAAATTAAAGTACTTACCAGAGCTACTCTAAATTAGATCCTTTTTGAAATTCTAGAGTGTGTGGCAGAAAGTGCCAGTGGGAGGAGCATTAAGAGTAATTTATGAGAAAAACAGGTAAAAGTATTCAGTGTGGCATGGTTAAGAATTAGCATATGATGGTACAGGAAGGGGAGAGGATGGCGTACAGAAGAGCTGGAAAAACAAACCTGTTTACAGTAGAAAGATCTGTCACATGGTCAAAATTCTGTTTGGGTTTTCCCCCTCCCCCCAGTCAGTTACAGCATTCTTTAGCTTCTCTTGAGGGACTCAAAGCTTTTCCTCTTCTGTGACGAAGTGGAACATGGCAGTAATAGATGGAAGCTGTACGTGTCAGGAGGTAGTTAGTAAATCTTTGCTAATTGCAATTGGCAGTGGTTGGTAGGATTTTTTAATTAGTATTTTTAAAACTTTTTGTCCTGTCAGCTTTGCCGTAACTAAAACCCAGATTTTTTTCTTGGCTTCTTCCACTTTTTTTTTCCCCTGACTAAATAAAACTCAGATGCTTTAGTCTCCTCATAGAAGCTGCTCCTTCCCTCAATTTTTTAAAAAGTTTTTTTTTTTTTTGCTTTGTTCCCTTATCTCTGGCAACAGCAGAGACATTGCTGTTGTCTCTTTATGGTATGTGTGCTCCTTAGTCCCTCTTACAAGATGGAATCCTTTCTTGAGTGGTCTCACAAGGGCCCACCTTAGCTATTTTTAATTCTCCAAATGTCTAAAAAGTTGTTTCCTTTGCAAACCTGTTCCATAAGCAATGCCAAAGGAACATTCATGTAGAGAAATCTGGAGAGAAAGTAAAGACTCCAGTGTCATGATGGATTTGGCTGAGGGGCATGGCATGTCCAGCTTTCTCTGCTTTTTGTGATGCTCTGGATTGTGTTGCCTCTTGTGAAACTAGGTTAACAATCCCATGGGAATCACGTGTACTTCCTTCTGAGTGTTTAGGGATTCCTATTGCTGCTCGGGGAATTGGCAGTAATTCTCAAAATCAATACTGTTTCCATTTATACTGTTGTCTAGTTGTGACAGAGTATATAACAAGCTTTTAAACAGTTGGTATCTGCTATTGATAATCTTCTGGGCATGAGTTTGATTGACAAGCAGTGGTAGCCGGGTCTGAATATAAGCCAGAACGTGAAGAACTTGTTCAGATCTTTTTATATCATGACTGTTTTTTAACACTTCCCTACCAAAGTATTTGCTGGTGCTTGAGAAATGAAACTTTGTGCAGCAGTCTGAAAATTTTTTTAGATCTTTTTATCCACTGAAACATTCTAAACTGGTTTTTTATGCAGTCAAAAGTAGACAAGACTTTGAGCTTCTGTTATCTTAACACTTGAAAATGAAAATGCAGATCAGAATACTTTCACTTTAAGCAAAGTACAAACTTCTGTTTCATTAGGAGCAATTTAAAATGAATATATAAGCATCACTGAAATGGTTACCAAACATCACTAAAGAACTCTTGTAGAGCTTGGAGAACCCAGGTTGAAGTAGCTGCTCTGTTACTGCCTGAACAACTGTTTGTTTTAGGATGCTTTGATCTTTGGTAAAAATAGAAATTTAAGTTTTCTGAAGTAATATATACTGAGGTATAGGTTTCGTTTTGAAAGTTTAATTTTGGAAAGACAAATTAACTGGCTTAAGTTTTGATAGCCATAAGTGGTGTAATGGTTCATTTACTAGGTTATGTCTTGGTGTTGCAGAGTCAAATTCCAGGCAGATCCACTTAAGTCAGAAGCTTGAGCCAAATTCATCTGAGGTAATCTTAAAGAAAAGACCAAATTTTTTTTTAATGTTATTGCTTCTCTGATACATGATTAGCAGAGCAATAGCTGCCTTTAGAGCTGTGATTGCTGCTGCTGCTTTACAGCTTTTAGTGAAATACTCCTAAGGCTGGAGGCTTGTATTTCTGTCAGCTTTCCTCAGCCCTGTAACCCATACTTTTAGTCTTTCTCTGCAATGGGAGTCTTCAAACCTGGGCTATTGAGAGCACTTACGAATCTGGATTTGTAATTGCTTAGTACAGTCTGTACTTTCAGTTTAATGGGACCACAGAAGATTTGATGTTTGCTAATAGCTACTGTGCTAACAGACCCTGAGCTCTGAAGTTCAGTGAAGATTTGTGGCCTCTTGTTGGCTTTTAACCTTTGCTGTCCTTTCAATGAGCAAAATGTTACACTAGTGTAATAGTGATGGGTACTTAGCCCACCTTGTATGGAGTGTGGTTTACTGTTTTTGAGTAACTCTTTGTAAAGTTAATCTTACTATTAGACTAGCTGTGTCTGTTGTTTCTAACTTTGCTTTAGAAGAATAGTCAAGATGAGAGTTACCCAAAAGCTTCATCTCCTTTGGAACAAGTAAAAACAGATTCTCCGATTCTTGCTGAGCAAGTAAGAAATGTTTGTTTGATTTCAAAGTTTTCCAGTCAGGAGACTTCAGACAAAGGGGAGCTTCATCACAGCCACGTATGTATTACAATACTGGCTTTTAATTACACAGGCATTTCTATGGTGATAATGCTAAAATTGCATATTTACAGTTAGGAATCTTTATGATATGTCCAGCATAAAGAGTGTAAAAGGACAACCCTTGGTAGAAAAGTAGAAGTATATCTACTCTTTTCTGAGAGAGGGGTTATTTCATATCTTGCTACCAAGGTAACTGGTGCTTTTTCCTTTAAATTCTTTAGCTTTGCCTTTTCAGGTTTCTCCAAGGTTATGGGTAACTGCTTGTGAGGGTGGCTGTTCTTTTGGGTTGGAGATACTTAAATATAAAGCTTGTGGGGGTGGTTCCAGCACTGATGGCTCTGTGATACAGGCATGGCTGGATAGAGCTCAGAGCAGAGCTCTCCACACAGTGACGTAGCTCAGGTTTCTTTGGATATGTTCCTAGTTAGTACTTCCCTGTGGGGATGGTGGTAGTCTGAGTAAGATGGAGTCAACAGGGTCACCAAGCATGGTGTGGTTTAGGTTTGTTTGTTTTTACAGAACCTGACGGAATGCGTGCCGAGTGTAACTCCGACACCCTCTCCAGTCTTCTCCGAGGTGCATTTACCTCCAGCAGTGCCTTCTGTACCAGCCATTGTGCCAGCTTGGCCAAGTGAGCCAGCAACCTATGGACCAGCAGGTTTGCAGAAATACTAATGTTAATCAGAAATTACTAACCCTGGAAAATACTTTAACTCTCTTACTAAGTTGAAGATTCGCCCAGGATACACTGTCTCGTATATTTCACATTCCAAAGGCAGGCATTCATAGGATTGTAGCGTCTCACTGCTGAAAGCTAGTGAGAGTTCTGGCAGATCTTTGATTGCCTGTATGTACAGATTGCTTTAAGGTGTAGAGCAACCTGAAGGTATAAGAGGGTTGTGTACTCAATTTGCCATTTTTCCTCTTGACTGGGATAGCATTGAGTTCTGAGGATCTGCTTAAGGTAGAACACATTGTCAGCATGTTGAAACCTGATACGTATTTGTGCTCTGTGTCCCATGTAATAATAAGTTCCTTGGCTGACTGAGGACTTAACTTGGGGCTTGTATGTCTGGAACTAATGAGATCCATTTGGACCTTAGCTGCAAAGCCAGTGTAGTGGGTTTTTGAGTGCTGTGCATATCTTCTGGTCTGTGGAGTTGGCTTGGAATCAATATTGCTCATTAGATCAGGTGCTGCATTTTCTCTCACACTGCTGTTTCTCTACAAGAACCAGCTTTCAGATCAGTCTGCTTTGTTCACATGAGACAGTCACAGTCTTGTCACGCTTGACTGTGTCTGTGACAGAAGATGTGTAGCCCAGTTGATCTGAGCTCAGATTCAGAGTTGACTGTAAATGACTTGTCAGAATGAGAACTTCAAGGATTCACATAAAAGTTTCAGTTCCTCCACTTTTTCTCCTTCCTATTTCCTTCTGGTATTCATAATTTTAAAAAGAAATACGGGGTCAGTTTAGCTGTTTCTGGAAAGCTTAGCTTACCTGCTTAATTCTTTCTGAAAACTGTTCTTTGCATTTTGAATCCTGCTTTTCTGATGTCTTTTGGTTTGTGATTATATATCTGTATATACATAAATATATATGCATTGATACCTGTTATATTTTTATGTATGTATGTATGTTGGGGTTTTTTCCCTCTAGGTATTCCAACCCAAATACCTGCTTCTTCACTGATGCCAGGACCAGCAACAGGACCTGACTCTATTGTATCACAGGCTCAGGTAACATCTGCTTCAGTTGCTGGAGTTCCTGTGTGGCTACAAGCAGTTAACCAGCCTTTAATGCCTTTGCCTCAGACTCTGAATCCCTACCAGGATCCGCTATACCCTGGATTCCCTTTAAATGAAAAGGGAGAAAGAGCCGTTGCACCGCCTTACTCCCTGTGCAGTACTGGGGAAGATTTACCTAAAGGTGAGAAGTCTGGATTTTACACCATTTTCCCTGATAGGTCTTCTTTTCTTAAAATGCAGATAAACACGACTTTTGGTCCTGTTGTCATTCTCTGTCAAAAGATCCAGTAGTTGTCATTCTGTGATTTAAGATGTGGAATATTGAATAGAGTTGTAACTCTGTAGTTTGCACTGCCAATATTGTGACTGTTTCAAGTGGTCACACCTGGAAATCTGGTAGGATCATTTTGTGGTTCTTAGCTTGCCCTACCATAACTTGAGGTTTTGTGCATGTAAAGAATTATTCTTGGAGAACTGCTTCCTGTGAGAATAATAGGTTTGCTTGTGTCATTTAAAAGCTTGGAAGCTGTTGAGCGTTTCCTTACTGGCCTGAGAAAATACAGGTTTTGGCATACTATGAATGCAAGGTATGCCCATAAAGAACATTTCATGTCTGACTGCACAGTGGTGTTTGTTTAGTGAACTGTTTCTTTAAAAAAAAATTAAACTGCTGTCGTGTTCTAGATATCTTAGTGTGGCAAAAAAACCCCAACTTAACAATTGAAGACGTGCAAGCAGTAACTTAATACCAGTGTTCTCTACTGAAATAGAACTTTATGCAGTTTTTGTATCAAATGAAATATTTTTGGTCTTTCATAATTATTTTTGTTCTTTTTTTTTCTAGACAAGAATATTCTTAGATTTTTCTTCAATCTTGGTGTGAAGGTAACTCTTCAAACTTACGTTTTCATGTTTATTACAAAAATCGCTTGTAAATAGTTGTTGGAACTTGGAGTGTGGAAGTTTTGTTGCTGCAGCTGTGCATTTCAAGTCCATCTTTCAGTTTGAAATACTTTCTTATTTGTGTGCTGTTAACTGGGATTCCAGCAGTTGTCCACAGTGCAGTTCAAGTCAGCAGAAATCAAATTAATGTCAACACCATAGTGAGAACTATTGGCTTCCAACTGTGGCTGCACAGTCAGCAAATTGTGCTTTACCAAGTCACAGATAAATTGTGAGTGTGAAGATGCTTCTTTTGAATGCAGTGCATAGGGAATGAGAAAATGTCCTCAGACTTCAACCCTGGCTGTGTATTGGCAAAGCCACTGCAGTACAGATCCCAAAATCTTTCCCTGGGGACACTCCCTTAAAAGTAACCTGGGTGTCTGTTCTTTCTGCTCAGGTTAATGACAACAGTTTTCTACTTTTTCAGTAATTATAGGTGTGTGTATGTGTAAATGTGGTGCAAATCTGTGTGTTTGGTTGGGGAAGAGGCTTAGCCAAATCCCAGCGTTTTCCATTGCTTGGGAAGGACTAGTTGTTTGCTTTCTTTCTCCCTTCTGCACGTTCCTTTTTTACCTTCTTACCTCTTCTGTCAGGCAAACGACTTTGGGCAAGGTGCTGAGAGCTCTTGGGTTTATTTCATGGGACTTTGGCTATAGCAACGATATTCTTTTGTGTCTGGGCATGCAAAGAGGGAATATTCAGCAGTTTCCAATGTAAATTAGATACCTCTACCTAATATAAGTCTCTTTGCTTAATAGAAAATCCGTAAGTCATTCATTAGCAAGTGTCACCACAATGTATTTAAACAGCGTGAGGTTCATAAGCTGACATGTTTGGGACTCTCCTTACTGGTATTTTGGATTAGTTAGGATCTAGCCTGTCGTTCTGGTGCTTCAGCACCATCTGCTGGTCCCAGCCCATGTTCTAGTGGCTGTGCTCCTTCGATGGTGTCACAGGGTACAGCAGGCCCGGGAAAATACCTTCGGCATTGTCTGTCTGCTGCTCTGCTCCAGCCTCTGCCCTGCCCACACCCTTCCAGCTGCACACTGAGAGGGAAGGGCCTCCTGGAGAGGAGGTCTGGCTAGGCTTTTCAGGATGGTTTGCTCCAGGGCCTGTTCCTACAGAGTCCAGTTCATTAACACGGAGGTAGAGAAAAGGGAAGGGGTTGCCACCTGAGGTGGACAACTTCAGTGTTGTAGTCTTTGCAAAGTGAGCTCTAGTAGAACAAATGGCTGATTAGTTAGTAAGTGTGATTCTGGAAAATGAGTTTGAAATGTTTCTCTTCAAACACATAGCTAGAGCTTAATAGCATTGCATGTTTAACTGTATAGAAACTACTAGTATGTTTTCTTGCTTGGTCATAACTGTTGCCCATTTCAACTGCATTTGGAAGGAAAACAAAAAACAAGAACACCATCCTAGAGTCGTAGGATTTAGAATTGAGGGCAGTCACTGTAAAGAAAATTAACTTTTATCTCCTATAATTTAACTGTTTCAAAATGGTAAACGACTAGTGTGCTTTTATGTCTCTCTGAACATTCCAAAGACCAAATAACTGATTTTTAAATTTTCTTTTCCCTGCTGTCTTGCAGGCATACAGTTGTCCCATGTGGGCACCCCATTCTTACCTGTACCCCCTGCACCAGGCCTATTTAGCTGCTTGTAGAATGTACCCAAACGTGTCCCTTCCTGTGTATCCACACAACCCCTGGTTCCAGGAGGCTGCTCCGACTCAGAACGAAAATGAAACTGCACGACCAAACAGGCACTTTGCTGTTCAGACTGAGACCAGGTCCAACGGTCAGATTCCACAGGTTGACAGATCTCCATCACTGCCTCTGATCATCCCTTCAGCTCAGGTGTCAGAAAGTCAAGGGCAGGTCTGTGTCGAACCGGAGAATCCAGCGCAAGCTCTTCATGCGAACTACGAGGAGTCCCTAAGAGGGAAAAATATGTTCCCGCAGCCGCCCTTTGGACACAATCACTTTCTAGGAGCTGTTCCAATAGCACCTCCTTTCTTTCCTCACTTTTGGTATGGGTACCCAGTTCAGGGTTTCATTGAGAATTCAGTAGCAAGACCTAATGTTGTCTTGTCACCTGAGGACAAAGAGGCAGCAGCTGGCACCTCTGCCAACATGTATGTGAGCAAAGAATGCAGCCCTCCAGTTCCTGGAGTGAACTGTGCAGAGCAGCTCCAGAAGGCCAACAGCAGCAGCAGCTCCAACACCGTCCCGTTCCCAGTGGCTGCTGCAGGGACCCCGAAGGACGCTTCAGCAAGAGCCCCCCAGCTGGAGCAAACCTGTCCTTCAGCTGCTCCTAAGCAGAAAACAGCTGGGCAGCAACATCGCCCTCCACAGACACAGGGCCTGGAGAGGCCGGTGGCAGGGCCCAGCATGCAGCCACTGCTGGCAGAACCTCCCAAAAACGAACTGAAACCCAGCACTCCCAGCCGGAAGGAGAAGCCTGCTAAAGGAAAAGAGTCCAAGGGCACTGGGAACGTGCAGACAGAAAGCAGGGCCCAGAGAACGAGGGAAGACAGCTCTGAAGATGACAGTGAGGTTTCTGACATGCTGAGGAGTGGCAGATCCAAGCAGTTCTATAACCAGACTTATGGAGGAGGCAGAAGGCCTAGACCTGACAGGGGGTATTCCAGCAGGGGAGGGTACCAGTTCCAAAGAAACGAGGAGGCCTGGAAAGGACCACCCAGCAGAAGCAGAGATGATGGCTACCAGTATCAGAGAAACTTCAGAGGGCAGCCATATAGGAATGACAGGAGAAGGGCAACACTGGGAGATAATCAGAGGGGACAGCAAGCATAGAGTTTAGTGGATAATTGGAAAATTTAAGAAGCAAAAACTAATTTGAAATAGCAGTTTAAAATCTTAATTTCTTTTTAGTGAAGTTCAGTATGTTTAATTTTTGGCAAGTAAAGACTAGGAGGATGTCAAGTCCTACCACAGGGTTTTTGGGGAGAGTCTAGAGTTTGTTTGGCGTAGCAGTTTTTCCTCGATGTCAAATTAGAAAAAAAAAATAGGTTTAGTGTTTGATAATTCTTTTCCCCACAAAGGTTTGCGTTTGTGATAGAAGATGGGTATGTGCGTTTACTAGAGTGACAAATGACAGCATTTGATGTGATCTAGATTCTAAAATTGACAGTAACATTGCACCAAATATAAATGTATATTTTATCATACAATGCCTTAGTTCTGAACTGAGCTAAAGGAATTCTCAGCCTACTGCACTGTTGTCTCTGATATGCTTCCAACCCAAAGGCCTTTCATCTCAAAAAGAAAAAATATCTGTCAAACTTGAATGTTTTCTCTTGTGTGTTACACGTATGGCAGCCAGCTAACCCTGTGTCTTAGGTATGTTGTATATAGTTCTTTTCATAATCATAGGGTATATTTTTGAATTTTAAAAAGCATTTATTTGTTGAAATTAAAATCAAGACAAGCAGTCAAGAATACCTGTGTTTGAACTGATAAGAATGGCTGTTTCCACCATGAATTCTTCTTAATGCTGGTGTGACTAGAATGGTGCCTATGCCAACTGAATAATTACAAAGACAATAAAAATGTAGATGCTATGCATTTCCAAAATAATTCTGCATCTGTTATAATAGCAGAAGTTTTTTTAATGCCACTTTAACACTAATGCACTGACAAATCCTAGATATTTTGTGAGGAGATGCATAAAGTACGTGTTACGTTTTTTTAAGTTTGTACGATTGAGCTACTGTTCAGTATTCTTTTGTTGTTGCACTGTTGATGTTTTGCATGTACAACTCCTTGCTGGAACTACTTTTAAAAGCAAGAATGGAGAGTCTCAGTGTGCTCTGCTCTTCCCTACAATTCAGAAGAAAGTGGCTTCTGCCTTATATTTTTACACTGTGTCAGAGTTCTGATGCTGTTTCTTCTGAGCCCGGTTACGATCTCTGCAGTGTTCCTGTTGCCTTTGCAGCCTGGATGTTCAGCTGTCCAGACTCGGAGAGTGCAGTGTGCACAGTATTCACTCAGCTCTGTTGCTCTGTAAAATTGAACTGTTGTGTATATTTTTATATCTCTGTAAACAGTAGTGTAGGTGATGGTACCCATTCATTGTGTCTGAGATTGTACACCCTTGGTGCGGAAACCAGATGATAGTTACATGATAAAGAGTTTGTTTTCAGATGCATGCCATGTATAAAACCCTAATTAAAATAAATGTTTTGTCTTTTCACTTGCTTTCTAAACTATATTTATGTATTTAAACCTGTTGCAATGATGTTAAATGAAGTGTTGTTCTTACAGAGCCAGCTGTAGTCAGTAGCAGAATGATGAACAGGATGTGGCAAGCAGTGAACAAAAAGGGGCCATATACTGAATTTGCAGTTTTTGTTTGTAGGGGTAGGGGCCATGCTGAAGGCTTTTTGCTTTTTCTTTTTTTAATCTTAAATACGTTTTCATTCAGAAATGTATTCAGGATTTCAAAGAGGCAATCTTGACCTTTTCAGGTTAAGAATGAAGCAAGCACTGAGGGATTTAACTGTTGTTACAATTGTCGTTCTCAGTTTATCTCAACTCCTTTCAAAACCATAGAGGGCTGCTTGTTGAGTTTACTGGTGAATTTTAAACTTGTAACTCCAGTTGTACCCCAATAATCATTCTGTCCTTGACCAGGCTCTTCGTCACAAGCTTTGTTGCAAGAATGAAGGCAGTAACACTTCTACAGAAGTTTGTTGGGGAACACTGGGGAAGAGAGGCATGGCAGTAACTAGGAGGGATGTGCTTTTAGAATTTACTTTTAAAAACCAACTTTCAGCTGGGCCTACACTGCCTTGCTACTCTAGGACAGTGAAGGAGTGGAAGGTGTAGATGTATTTTCTCCATTGCTGATCAAGTAAGTCTGGTTTCCTCTCTTGCTGAAAGAGCTGTAGATTGATTGGCCCAACCTCTGGCCTGGGGCATGATGTTTTAGACTGCAGGATCTTCCTGTTAATATATGTAATATTCAGCATATAATGAGCTGTGATACACAGCTTCAGGTATTTGCTGAACCACATCTTTACCTAGCCTTATTACACGTGATTAAGAGAAAATGCACAACTCCACTCCAAGGGGAGTTAAGCTGTGAGAGGAGAACAAGCTTTAGTCAGCCTTTGGAAGTTTTTGTCTGACCAGGGTGATGGTGTAAAGATGTATTCAATACTTGCACTTCCATAGGGAGTCCCTCTGCTGGTGTAGTACAGGTGGATTGCTGTTACAAGACAAGAGGGAGGTAATGTGTATATAATGCTCAGTACTGCCAAGGTTATGAAATAACCACGTTACTAACACACAGAATGCCTTAAAAAACAAAACCACTCCTTTCTGTAGCTTCTGAGGCAAAAATGTAAACAAAGAACAAAGCCATGTTTTCTCATAATGTTTTTCACATGCCAGTGAAGGCAGAGAACTGTTGAATGGAAAACACCCTTCCTTTCAAGATACATAGCTGAAAGTTGTTTTTACATGTCTGCTTAAGTAAGCAAGGAACCTTTAAATTTCCTTTCTGGTTCCCTCAAGGACCTTACTGTATCTGGAAGTAAGGTTTTAGCAAGATATTTCTTACTTTATTTTTGTCTGTAGTAAGGATCAAGGCTTCTACTTTTTCTTAAAGTAATTCCTGCATCTTAACCTTATAAAAACTTCATGGAAGAGGAAGTTGGAAAGATGGAAAGGATGTTAGTATTTCCTTAAGAGTGTTTCACAAATTATTTTCGTCTCACTAGGTCTGAGAAGATGCACAGGGGCAGATGATCAAAAAAAGATGTCGCTACCTTTTACATTCTTTGTGCTGCATCGTCTGTGTGCACTACAGTGTGAGAAAAGGGGTGTGTGACATCATATACACACTTCTGAATTAGTTATTGAAGAAATTCTGCAGTGTCACAGAAGAGTTGTAAGTTAGGTGGATATTTTATTTTTGAAACCCTCATCCAGAGAGATTCAACCTTTTAGAAAGAGGAGTCGGTCCTGTAGCGTGACATTCTTAGTAAACTTCCCTCTTAGACAGAAAACAGCCTCAAAGATTTATTTTAAAATGAGGAAGTTCAGTCAGCACTTGGTACATGAGTAGGATATATTGAATTGAAAACCTCCCTTAAATTTTGAAAAATCAGAAGACCCATTTGCACAATTTCAAGGTGGTCTATTTTGAAATTTTTACACTGAAAATAGGGCTGTGTCACCAAAATATAGAAAGTGGCAGTTTTACTCAGACTAGGATGTTTACTGCTACTGTCTTGGATGTTAAATGCAGCAAGAGATTTTAAGCTCCAAAAGATTAATTTTTCTAAAACCTGATCTGAGCCATCTCATCACAGCTGTTTAGGTTCCAATATGCATGTCTAGATGCCAGTTAAAAAGATGCTGGGATTCAATATTTAGTCATCCAGGAAGAAGTAGTTTCCACTCTTCTTTTGTTCCACATCCTTGGGAAGAGAAAAAAGGTCACAGTTACTTGAAGTAGTCTTTGGCAGACTTGAACATAACTGAAATAAAAGACACTTATCTAAACTCCTTTCTGCTTCCCTTATTATTACTCTTACTAGTTTCACATGCTGTTTCTCCAGCACAGCAGAACTCCCATGTCAATCTTCATTTTGGTCCTTACTTTAAAACCTGGCTTCATATTAAACAATCACAGCTCCTTTACTGTAAAGGTGCTCCTCTCTTACCTTGATGGAATTGAGTTTGTTTATTCTTGGTCTGTAATTGTTGGGGTCTCTTCTAAAAGTGATTTCAAGCTGAGATAAAAACTTATTCATTCCAGCCAAAAGAGTCTGTGGACTGTTAAAAGAGAAGAATATTTTAGCTACATTTTCAGAAGTATTATACTGTACAATTACAGGCAACTTTGAGTTCCATCCTGAGTTCAATCAGAGCTGGAAATGCAAATGTGAGCTGCATTTGATGTACTGGGCTGTGCTACATTTTTAGTCAAACCTTGTCCGAGAGGCTGCTGAAAGATGAGAGTAGTACCTCAGTGTGGCTTCCAGCCATGACCTTTGCATTATTTTTATTTTGTATCTACATGTGTGTGCCGGCACACTTGCTTATATTCAAAGAAAAAAACCCCAACCCTTGCACCATAAGCGAAATCTGACAAAGATCATAGCTTTCTCAGCATCGGGGTATAATTGCTATTTTTGAATTCCAATACGTGTGTTCTTGGAAGGAACACCATCAAAACCAGGAGAGCAGGGGGTTGCAGACACATGGCAGACCAATGTGTTTACTTCATCTGGCTTGTGCCAAGTACTCACTGTTCTAAAACCCTGGTTTCTGATAAGGCTGCTCATCAAAAAGTCTCTGTAATCTACATGAAATTATTTACAAAAGTAGACATATCAAATGGGACAGCTTTGAAAGAGTAAAACAATGTACGCTGCATGTCGCTGTCAAGACTTGCCCTTCACTACATCTGCATACAGGTACCACTAATACACTGCTTTCTTTTAATACATCTGAAAGTTATTTTCAATGAGCACACTTAACAGATGGTACTTTTTTGTTTCCTTACTATTGATGCTACTTACTTGATCTCTTCTGATCGTAATTTAGCCATTGTGCAGTTGGCTTAAGGCTGGTCTAAGCCAGGAGGTGGTCTAGTTCTTGAGGGTTTGGTTAGGTTCTCCAACCCCACCCCAGCTCTGGTCTAGCCAGCCTGTGAGAATTAATCCCATTTTCTGTTCCATGATTCAAAACCAAAGTCAGAACCCTCAGGACAGCCTTGGATGCAGCTTAAATTTCCCTAAGCAGGGATGACAATCTTGCTTACTAATCCCAACAACTCTCTTACCTGTTTGCCAGTGTGTTCTTTGAAGGAATGCCATCAAAAACAATCACACGATCAGCAAGATATGTAGCCATGATAAAATCATGTTCTACCACAAAAGCTGTTTTTTTAGCATGGAGAATGAAACTGAAATGAGGGAGAAAAAGAAAAGAAGAGAGAGTAATGTGATCTCATTGTAGTACTATTGCCAATTTCAGTTCCTTCCCCACCATGTGTACTCACCGTTTAATGACTCTGGCAGCCATCAGACGCTGTTCAGAGTCCAAATATGCTGAGGGCTCATCAATCAGATAAACATCTGCAGGTTTACCCAGACAAAGAGCTAATGCCACACGCTGCAACTCACCACCAGACAGTGTCTGAACCTGGTGGTGTGGGAAGAAACAAGGCCATGCTTAGTTCAGGTACAGGTTAAGAGTTAAGACAAGTGGGATGTTGATTCAAGCAATTAATACCTCCTGGTCAATGATGTTTTCTATCTGAAGAGGTTTCATCACGTCAGTTACAAACTGGGGGTGTGTATAGGCATCTCTGATCTTCTCGTGCAGCAGCTGACGGACGCTTCCCTAGCAAAAGGAAAATGTTGCTATTCAGTTTTATGCACCACAAGAAAACAAGCATAAATAGAATAAAAAAATTCTATCTAAAATAGATAATAGATATAAAATAAGAATAAAAAAATTTCTGTCTCTGCGTTTTGTAGCAAACACAATACTTAGTAAATAAGGCTGAAACATACCGTAGATTTAGGGCTGATTTTCTGTGGTTTGTAGCTAACATTTAGGACTGGGACCTCACCTATAAAAAACCAAAATTAATATTGTAAACAAGAGCCTTTCCAGTATCTTTAAAATAGATTTCAGCTAAGGTATTACACATTACCTCCTTCATCAGGTGTAAGTCTTCCTGCAAGCATTCGGATAAATGTTGTTTTGCCAGTTCCTAAGTTAAAATACAAGTTACAGATTAATCACTTTTTAGTAATTTAGACCTCTAACAATTAAGTCACTGATACAACAACAACAAAGACTATTTAATAAAGAATACATTTTAAAATTAGACTGCTTTGAGAACTCCTGTATTAACTTCCAGCACTTACTACTTGCTTTTTCAAATGGAAGAGACATCTTAAAATGGTAAGGTGTTAAAATGGGGTAACAGACAAACAATGGCATTGTTAACACACGGTAACTTCACCTCTCTAGTCAGGGGACTCATGGTGTGATGTCTTCCCCAGGTAACAAGCAGCTCAACCTGACTCAAACTCAGTAATTCTGAAGCCTGGCTCCCAAAGTGAAGAAGGGCTTTAGGAGCATATTCAAGGTTGGAGAAACAGTTTCCAACATAAATTGCACTCACCATTTTCCCCTAACATCACCATAATTTCAGAATCGGTGAATTCTCCAGCTACTATGGATAGTTCAAATTCTCCCATCTTTTTTTTCATTCCTGGATATTTGTACATACACATCTTTTTAACCTCTTCTTCGTTAGCTGTCTCAGCTACTTTAAATACCAGAGATGCATCTCGAAACCTTAGATTTTCTGTTGGAACATAGCCATCTAGGAAAATGTTTATGCCTATGATGGGAGGAAAAAAGATCATTAAAAAAGGTCTGTAACAAAGTAAAACAAGATGAATTTCAATTCCTGGCTATAAATTCCATTCAGGTAAGGAGAATTCTGGAATTTAAATGGCACGGTAAAAGAAGCAACAAGACCTCCCCTTTTTAAAGTGTGCACATTATACAAACTGAATAAAGAAAACCCTTACTAAATTACAGAATGGCTGTAGCAGCTCTTCCTGAAAACCCACAGTTAGTGATGTGTGTGGGGCTTAAAGGAACTACTGCTGTTGGGCCCATTCTCTCAAAACGAGTTTTTACTGAGCTCAGTACTACAAGTGGGGTCAATTCAGATGAACAATATGTACCTCTGCACTGTGCAAACTGCCTCCTGCCCTTTCTCTGCTAATAAGGTCTTTTGTGTAACTCCACTGTTTACGAAATGCCTACAAGTATCAAAATGATGTCCATAGCAAGAGAAAAAGGGCATTTCATAATTAAGGCTTTTGGGCTGAGTTACAAATTTAGAATCATGTAACACAGAAATTCTGCAGAAAATCAAACAGTAGATTTTCATTGCTGAACTGTAACAGGAAGAGGACAAGTTTATACAACAGACAATGGGCATTTTGCTGTCTTTTTTGGTTATGCTTAAAAGGAGAAATATGGCAAGAATTACCTTCTCTTACGCTGAAAGGCATGGTAACAACACCATAAGCACTTGGCACACCATACAGGCAGCAGATAAAGTCAGAGAGATAATCTAACACACTTAGATCATGCTCTACAACAATAATGTACCTGAAAAAGAGCCAGAGAGATGCTTTTTTACTTCAGTGCAAAACATTTTTCCTTTTTTCTTACTCTAGTCTTGCATAAACAAGAGCTATCAACACGATTTTTAGTTAACATGGTTTCTTCACTTTATACTAAAAAAGGAGAGAGTTCAAATCTCTAACAAGCATTTTTTAAACTGTCCAATAAACTTGCAAATGACAAATTGAAAGCCCATCTTCAGTGTAAACTGGCAGCTTCTTTATGTAAGTGGAAGGATATTGATTGATTTGAGTGAAAAATACTTAGCACATTTTAAGAAAATAAAAATCTTTGTGAGAAAGGGATGAAACAGCAATATTCAGGTGGAAAGTAACCACCAATGTTTTCCCATCCTTATTACAAAATTCTGAATCGAGACAAGAAACTACAGGAAGTAAGTTTCCAAAATGCAAAAGAATAGAATATGACTGGCTTGGAATATTTGAAACATGTTAGTATACCATACTGAGGAGTAAGCACTTCTAAGGAGATGGACTGGATGTTTCTTCTCTCTGTGAACAGGCATGCATTATTACAGTCTAGCAAAACATTTGAAGCTTGTATTTACCTGTCAGGGTTTATCAGGGACCGAATAGTAATGGCAGCCTTCAATCGCTGCTTGACATCCAAGTAGCTGGAAGGTTCATCAAACATGAAGCTAATCCCAAAAGGAGGAGTGAAGTCTTAGTGAATGCAAGCTTTCTACTTATTCAAACATAATATTAACATTTCAACCATTAAATACATGGAAATAAAAAAAATATCATTATTTATACTGAGAAAGGGAGACAAAAAATGAGAATTGTGCACACCTGCCTTCATTCTCTGTAGACTGTCATCTGAAAAGTGAGTTAAGTATTACTTTGTCATGAGCTCTGACAAAGTTACCAAAAGTTACAAGAAATCAGCAGTTAGGAGTCCCATGCACTCATTCTGAGTTACCTTAATTTAACATGAACTGAAAAGTGCAGAAATACTTTAGAAGAATGGAAGAAGGACATCTTCCAAAAAGAGAAAACTGAACAAGGAAACTCACACCAACCAACCAAAAAACAGCAGCCCAAGCAGAACAAAACCAACCAACTAAAACCTCATCAAAGCAAAAAACCCAAAACCTCATAACTCTTCTGATTTTGCTTTCCTGGTCCCAAGGAGTCAGGAAACAGCATAGATTAGACACTGATTTCCTGCTTGCAAGACAGGAGAGGAGGGACACAAGTTCCAAGAGGTGGGGAAGCAGCTGTACCTTTCTCATTCAGAGAGGCTGAGACAGGTGTGCTGTCCAACAGGATATATTTAGGTGGGATTAGGGAGAGGTTATGAAGTTGTGATGCTGAAATTTAACACTAGCTTCTGAAATCAGCTATTTCCACTCAGGTAAATAAAAGTATGCAAAATCCAGAGACTATACATGAACTAAATATGGCTTTCAGCTGATGAGTTGGCAAAAGTTTTGGTTTTTTAAAAAATCCTTTTAAAACTTTATTTAATAATTAATAAATACTTTTCAATGTTTCAAACAGAAGTATTATTGTTAAGTGTAAATTCGAGGACCATATTCTGAGACAGATTATTAGAAGCAATGTGTAACAGAAGTAAATTAAACATACATATCAGCCTTCTGAATGCAAACAACTGCACAAGCAAATCTCTGAAGTTCTCCTCCTGAAAGGTCCTCAACATTTCTTTCTTTCAGGTGTGTTAAGTCTGCAAATAAGTGGTTAATTTTAGGTATGTTATAACCAACACAACAATCCATATTTTTATTACCTACAGAAACATGTATAAAAATAGCAAGCATTCTACACAGAGGAAAAGAAAACAAAGGAGAATAAGCATTCAGTTTATACAGTATCAGTATCATACTGCTAATACTATGTCACAGCAAGCTATGGCTTCTCTGCAGCATTAACTGCATGGCTGCTTCTTATCATGCAGAAGGATTACAATACTATTTCTTTTTCCACCACATATTTGGTAAAGACTTCTGGCCCTAAAAAGAAACTATACCAGGTTTGAAAGTGTTTGTTGTCAGACTTGGCTGAAGAGTTCTGGTTTTCAAGAAAATCAAGTCCCTCAAACCTTACAGCAGAAGGGTGAAGCCAGTATTTTCTAGGCAGTTTAATGAACACTGCATTTCAAGAATAGATTGTGTCACTAATAAATTGAGACTCAAAGCCCATGTTCTTGGTGGCACAATGGCAGCCCCACTTTTACCACCCAGTTCTACCAAAGAGAATCCTATTGTGAATTTAGCAACAACTAAATTCAGTAACAACCAAACATAAAACACATACAAAACATCACCAGGGCTGAACTATGCAGATGCTCTTATTAGTTATATTAATCTCAGAAGTCAGTGTTACTCCTACTATAATTAGATGTATATAAGCTTTGGGGGGAGTGTGGTACACTAGGATAATACTTTCTACATGCAGTGGTTCTCCCAAGGGGGATGCTAAGATTTTGCCACACTTGTGAGCAAGCAAGAGCAGCAGATTTAAAAATAAGCACTTTCTACTATGAAACAGAAACTGCATTACATTCTGTTAACTAGCATGTATCAATTAGTTTGCCTTTGCCACCAGGAAGTATTATTTGTGTTATTTAGCCCTAGGCTTTACACTAAAGCACCTTTACTTTTTCTCTGGGTTTTTTTTGTATAATTTACGTATATAATTTTTTTTGGTATAATTTACATGTTCTATCACATTCTGGTAACTTGATTGTTTCAGTAAATACAAGCTTCTCAACTGCTTTAAAATTTGACTGTACAAAATTACTTACCAAGCTGCTGACATACAACAGTTTGTGTCTTAGTTTCATCCTTCCTATCCAGAATTGATCCCACTGTTCCCTGCATGATAGATAATAAAGAACAAAACAAACAACATAAAACATTTCAGACAGTTCTGAATTATGCTGCTAAATAAAACCTTTAATCACAAGAGAAGTACTACAGAAGAAGCTCCCAGCTTTCTATTAACTTGTGAAAGGTCTCACCTTTGCAGCTTTAGGGATCTGGTCCACGTACTGAGGTTTAATGATAGCTTTAAGGTCATCTTCCAGGATCTTGGTAAAATAATTTTGTAATTCGGATCCTCGGAAGTAAGTCAAAATTTCTTGCCAGTCAGGTGGATCCTGTGACAAAATTAAAGCCTGGGTTTACTTATACCATTAAAAGCATAATAAGAAACCCTAATTTTAAATTCCAACCAATAAGGGAAAATAGAATATGCTTGTAAGTTAACAAACAAAAAAACCCTCCAAAAACATTCTAAAAACAAAGTTCAGAGATTTTTTCCAGGTATCACTAGCCTTAAAAAAAAAAAAAATTAAATTTGCACAGTAAAGAATCTACTGAACTGAAACAACTTCATGGGGAAAATGACAGCATGAATTAGAGTACTACACTACAGCTAATCCAAAGGAAAAGGACTGGAACGATAAAAGCACAAACTTGCACAGAAGATGCAATAAAATTTGGTAGTTTTCTCTGCTTCTAGCAAACATTTCCAAGGAAAAAGAATGAGAAGACCAAGGAAAAATGACAAGCTGAAAAAGAAAGGGACTATTCAAAGCACTCACCCATGAAGAGTTCCCCCTTGCACAGTGTACTACTCTGAGGGGTGCTGAGTTAATTACTTTGATGATAAACAGTATGGAATCAGACTGACACAGTCATATTTCCAAACCAAGCAGGTTTGGAAATGCTCCATCAGTTTTAGAGCAGAAGCAACATGGAAGATTCAATTCATACCACATGTTTCTGTGGTCATACTGATATAGCTCCTTCACAGCAAAGTCTGATTTTGGAAGCATGGTAATTCAATTAAATACACATTCAGAAAGTCAAAAATTTTGCTATTTCTGCAATAGTACCACCTGAAACAAGAAGTCCACAAAATAATATAAACCAAACTTGAAAGAGAATTTATCTGGGAAATGATTATTTCTTTGCAGCTTTAGGTGGCCGCCATGAAATGAATAGTTTATCAAAACATTACTCTTTCAGGTAAAGAAACTGCTGAAGAAAGTTTGAACACACTTGTTCTTACAAGTGCTTATTGAAGGACAAAAGTGTCCATCAGAATTCAATTGTCCCTGTACAATTTGAAGGTAAGAAACTGATATCTGAAATACTTATAAGACGAGTACTAATAGTAGTTATTTATGCCTTTTCTCTAACAGTATTTACTCTTTGGAGTAGTGCTAGGTAAAGAAGCCCTGGTATTTTGCTCACTGGCTGCAGTTTGACTTGGAGTACATACATAGGAAAATGGATTATGAATTCCCATCAATACCAGCAGTTACAAGTTGTTGTTAAGTCTGGTTCTCAAAAAATCTTATCTCTAAGTAACTAGCAACATGAAGAAACTAAGGATTTTCAGAGCTCAGTATTAAACTGTACACTGGAAAATATCTTCAACCACAGCTTACGTACTAACAACATACTTTATGAGAAATCCTCCTCAAAAGAATCAAAGATAAAAATGCCTAAGAAATTACAAGTGTACATGGCAAGTGCTCATAGACCCTAGAGCTATTCAGATAAAAACAAAGTTAACTTAGAAGAAACTCCAAAACTTGAGCTATGGAAATCCCTCCTGGGAACAGGTAAATTGTGCAGGGAGAAAAACTTGACATTTTTTAAAAGACTGGTATTAAAAAAACTCCAAGCCCTTAAGTGTGACTTCAAGACAGAAACCCACCTCTGATATTTATCTTCTGCGAGTTATAGTTATAATTAGTATCCTGATCTTTCTTGAGAGATACACGCAATTTGCAAGAAAGCCTTTGTTAACAATAACCTTCTACTACTGTTCCTGTGTGGAGTAGGTCACTGGCTGTTAACAGGGAAAGCGCCAAGATCCACACAAATACAAAAATTCAGTCCAAATATATAAACACAGCTATCTAGAATGCCAACTCTATTGCTGATACATACATCATATTTTCCAAGATTTGGCTTCTGTTTTCCTGCTAAAATTTTCAAGGCAGTTGATTTTCCAATACCATTGGTTCCAACCAATCCCAGCACTTCACCTGGACGAGGGATAGGCAACCTGTACACAACATTGATAACTTTGTGTTATATTAATGTCATCAGACACCAACATTAAGTGGTCAAGTAAATGTTACAAGTCATTTTCAGATTTCTCATTATTACAGCCCACTTTGTTAACTTGCAAATATCTAACTCAAATAATATCAAATTCCTTACAAATAGAAGATCATAAGAAATATTTAAGGGTAGTCTGTTTTTAAATAGGAGCTCTGTAAAATAATCCCTTACACTTTATTTCATTATAATACCTTTTACTAAGAAAAACGTAATTAACATTCTAAAAGGAAGCTACTGGAAATAAGAAACAAGAACGCTTGGATGTGCACTATGTTGGATTTTTTGTCTCTGTTACATTGATATTTGAAAAATAAAATACCTGTGAAGTTTGAAGGCATTGGCACAGTATCTATGCGTTGTTTCTTTCTCCAGGTTGCTAGGTAAGTTAACAATTGACAAAGCTGCAAAAGGGCATTTCTGGAATTGAAATAAAATAGAGATTTTTAGTGCACACAACAATTTATTATCAAAAGACTATGTTTTATACTGCACCCAGCTGTGCATTTGCATTTTTACATGGACTTGTGCCAAATTTCCTTTACATGATCAACCTGCCAAGGAAGTTCTATACCACATTTTTCAAATTAATGGTCAGCAATTTAGACTGTTGGTCTACAATACAAGTAAGGCACACTGCACATATTCTCCACCTCTTTCAAAAAAACATCATTCTGCTGCTGTCTACAGACACAAACAAGAAACCCAAACAAAGCTAAGCAAAAACAAAGCCACAACAAAACCCACACCCTGCAACTCAACCAGTTCAGTCAAGTGACACAGTTCTTAACTTTCTGTGAACAGTAGCAGTTAACTTGGTCTGATCAGTCCAGGAAAGAAAACTGCTTTTTCAAGTTAACAGTATGCATTACTAAATATAATAGCAAAATAAGGAACATTTAGCACTTTAAAAAAAAGCAGTTTAACATTTACCTTGATGCAAATACCACAACCAATACAAAGTGTTTCTGAAATCCATGCTATTTTGCTCTGTGATGTGACTTCTATGCAAAGTTTTCCTGGTGAAAAAAAATAAGATAAGGTCAATAAAGTTTCTGGTGAATCAGAACTCCTGCCTACTAAATTCCACAGAGGAACATGCAACTGATGAATGTTCAGTGCAACTTTAGATCATCTAAAGGGTTGAAAAGTGTCATTATTACTAAGAATTGTTCCTGCTTTCAGTGATATTTCTAAAGGCTTTATGAAACAAAACCTTGAATGATACACAAAAATCTAGCAATTACAAAAAGCTCATTCCTCCTAGTAGAAATTGAATTGTCTCCAATTGCTTAAATACTTTGTTACATTGTATCTTACCCATTCGAACCACAGGACAACTCTTCTTGCATTCCTGACGACATTTCTTTGGCTTACACTTGTCATGGTTGACTATAGCAATTCTTGTTAATTTGTCTGCCATAATGCACAATTTAGGGTTAAACACATACACCAATTATGACAAGGAGTAGTGGGAGTCTTCCAGACCTTATGGAAAAAAAAAGGGAAAAAACCCCCATGTTACTGACAGTACAGAGAACAGACATGTCCTAAGTTATTACTAGTGGAGTGCAGAGATGAAAAACACAAAATTAATTGATTTTTTCCTCCTTTAAGCAACGTGGCAAACAGAGCAAAGTCAGAGATACAAATAACAAGGATACTGATGCATAGACAACTGCACAAATTTTTAACATCGACTTTCCATCCCATTACTATTTTTCCAGTATAAAAATAAAATTGTGATTATATCTGAAAATGGATTTGTTTCCAAAAAAAGCATATTGTAGTAAGAACATAAGTAAGAATCTATACAGCTGCAAAGTCTAGTTTCACAAGCTGCCTTGTGTAAAGCACCCTTGTTCACACTGTCAAACTGTGACTACAACTATTACTCCGAGAATATAATTAGAATTTACATTTACGAACTGTATGCCAATATTCTGTATTAAAGGTTTAAAACAGTGTAAAATGTAAACTAGTTTTCAAAGTGAAAATTGTAATTGCATATAAAAAATAAAGCAGGCAACGTGAGCAGACATACACGATGATGTTTGATTCTGTAATCTCGAGTTTCAGTAGTATTTAAATAACTACAGTTACATTCTGCACCTCCTAATATGGTATCAATGCCTATAATACATTTCAATAAAAATAAGTAAAATCCTTTATAAAGAACATCGAAAGGGTCTGCAGAAGGATGTGGCCAAGCCGGATGCATAGGCAGAGGATCAGTAAGGCCAAACGCTGGGTCCTGCCCTTGGGTCACAACAAACCCAGGCAGTGCTACAGGCTGGGGCAGCCTGGTGGAAAAGGACCTGGAGGTGCTGGTCAACAGTGACTGCACATGAGCCAGCTGTGCCCAGGGGGCCAAGAAGGCCAATGGCACCTGGCCTGCATCAGCAATAGTGTGGCCAGCAGGACCAGGGCAGTGACTGTGCCCCTGTACTGGGCACTGGTGAGGCTGCACCTCGAGCGCTGTGTCCTGTTCTGGGCCCCTCAGTGCAAGAAAGACACTGAGGTGCTGGAGGGAGTCCAGAGAAGGGCAATGGAGCTGGGGAAGGGGCTGGAGCACAGGTCTGAGGAACGGCTGAGGGAGCTGGGGGTGTTTAGAAAGGGAGGCTCAGGAGAGCCCTTATCACTGGCTACAACTGCCTGAAAGGAAGGTGTACCAAGGTGGGGGATTGGACTCTGCTCCAAAATAACAAGAGACAGGACAAGAGGAAACAGCCTCAGATTTAACCAGGGGAGATTTAGATAGGATATTAGGAAAAATATCTTCGCTGAAAGGTGGACAAGCACTACAACAGGCAGCTCAGGGAAGTGGTGGTGTCACCATCCCTGGAGGCATTTAAAAGACATGTAGATGTGGCACTCGGGGACACAGGTTAGGGGGCAGTGCTGTGTTAATGGTGGGACTCAATTACCTTGGAGATCTTTTCCAACCTAAAAAATTCTATAATTCTGTGGAGTACAAGATGATTAAATATTCCTGAAATAACAAATAAATGCATGCAAAGATGTGAAATTACAACTTGTATCCTACAACCTTCTCTTTCCTTGCTTAGCTTTTTTAATGTACATTGACAAGCACGGGATAGTACTGGGACTTTGTACAGCTGCAGCAAATGAAGGGAAGGGCAGAGAATTTTACATTTAAGTCTTGACAGGTAAAAAAGGTGCAATGTGTTTTAAAGTGCATTCATATTTCCATTACTGTATTCACTCACAGTACTGAAAATAACAGTAATAATAACTTTTGTGTTCCTACGAACAAGGCACGCCTAAGGACAACTCCCTTCAGCTCCAGAACAACAAAGACAACTGAATTATGAGGGTCTTGGAAGATAAGATATTACAGATGACATACAGGGTTTTTTTGGTCAAAAAATGCCATAAAGTACAAAGCATTTCCATCTCACCACCACTAAATAAAGGGATGACAGCCCTACAGATGGTGCATGTTCAAAACCATTTCAATGCAGTATCAGTAGTTCAGTGATATAATTGGGAAAAAGTCTTGAAATACTTCAGGTTTCCACACAACCCAAAGCTGCAGTTGCATCCAAAGGACTCCAACATTTCTAATTAAAGAAAGTATTTTCTGTTGGATGTCCAGTTCACCTTTGCTTCACCAAACCAAAGTATCCTGCAGTGGTTTACAGACTGTATTTATTTCATAAGGCTACTGGATGAAGAAAGGTTGTGACTGGCAAACTCCTGAAGGAAGCAAGAACCAAATAGGTGTATGGCACATTTATCATGTTAAACTCTACTCTTCCATAAGCTTCAGTTGGAAGGAATCCTCCAGATATTACTGCAATATGAATGAAAAGAAGATAGACATCTAACACTCAGCAAAGGTCAGAAAAGCAGATGTTACTGTATCCTTAAATCCATTACTACCATAGTGTCATAGGTTAGCAAGCATAGTCCCGGAAGGGACGTCCTTGCTAAGGGGTGCTTACAGTTTCCTCTGGGAACTGATAGAACCTATCAGCTGGCCAGTTTGAATATGGACAATTCTCTAAGCCACTTAAAGTTGTGATCACCTCTGTGATCCACATTTAAGAATAGGCAAACTCCCCCTCCAAGCTCTCTATCGTTTGAACAATATTTGGAAGTGGGCGGCTGTCTTGTTGTGATAATGTTTTCATAGCATGAGCAAGAAGAGACTTCTCTTTCTAAATGGACTGAACAAGGTTATTATGGAAGTGGTAAACAGACTGAACATCTCAAGGGTTGTCTTTTCACATTGTCAGTGGGAGAAGGGAGGAAGGTGGGGGGAGGAGGAGAGTTCTGAAGGTGGTATAATTTTTTTTTCTTCTTTTAGGTCTGTTAATAAACTTCTTTATATTCTTTCAAGTTTGGTGCCTGCTTTGCATTTCTCCTAATTCTTATCTCACAGCAGATAAACAGTAATGAGTATTTTGGACCAAACCACTACACATAGTTACGAATAATTTAAGTGGTTCCTTTTAAAAGTGGTAGTCTTATTCCTTTATTAAATTTCCAAAGTATTTTAAAACTAATGTCAAAAATATTCTTTATCAGCTATAAATGAATGTAACTACTAGTCACGCTGCCAACCTTACTGCACTAGTTTCTACTTGTATTTAATTTTCTTACTTTACTATTTTAAATTTCCTAAGGCAGAAAGTCCTATTAACACAGCTGATGTTTTCAAACAAACAACTGAATATTAAAAAAAAAAATTAAAATTTATTTAACAGTTCTGTATTGTCAGACCAGACTGACAAAGTAGGGCTGAACATTGAAATGACATCCACAGGCCAGGCCAACAGGCACGGAATAATGAGTCTGCAGTTCTCACTTTAATACATGAGAAAACAAGAAACTGAAAGCCTTACTTTTAAGGACTATAAAGCTGTCTGAGTCAGGGTAATTTTCTTGGGGACAGATACTGGTTATTGTCATTATTTCAAATAAAGATACATTCTCTGGGAAGACATCCCAATGCTTTTCATTAAAATCCTGCAGTTTACAGTGCAAAGAGTATTTGGGGGTGAATCACTCCCTCTCTGTTTTCCCAGGGGAAGTGCCTAACCTGGGCCAGCCCTTTCTCCAAGGCCTGAGCAGACAGACAGACCACTGGCTCTAAGCAGCAGTGAACCAGTTCCGTGGGTTCCACAGGCGAGCTCCAGAAGACAAACCTGCTGTGGCTCAGCAGGCTGCCCTCCCCAGCCCCCCAA
>NW_008240042.1:3186544-3189114 GCF_000691975.1 Corvus brachyrhynchos
TGAGCAGTGCCGAGAGCAGCCCAGACATCTCCCCTCAGCCACGCCCCCTTCCAGCTCGGGTATAGCCTGAAGCTGCAAAGCAGAGGAGTGGGACGGGGCTGCTCTCAAACACCAAGGCAAGTATGGCTTAAAACAAGCAATTCTTGCCAACTTTCTCAGCAAGCTTTGCACAGTCTTGGCAGGTTAATCAGACTGAAGTTTAGACTCACTGCTGAAATCAGACTGTGGTTGGTAAGCAATCAAACAGCCCAAGTTTAGGATTTTTTTCTAATTCTAACTTACATGGGAAAATGCCCATCTGTGCTGAATAGTTTTGAAGGGGTCACAGACTTAAGTATGTACACTAAGCATTTATTAGAGTACTTGGTGGGGGGGAATAGAAGCAATGAAGCAGCATGGAGACACACACTCCTCCCACTTTGCTCCCATCTACCTAACGGAAGCGTCAGTTTATCCAAAACTCTCTGGTGGTCTTAACCATTTTCAGAAAAAAAAATATTTGTGACTCCTGTAACTTCTGCAATATTTTCAGGACTGTGCTGATGTCTACAATGACAACTGTCCACGACAGAAAGTAATAATTTCTACTTAGAACTCAGAAACAAATAAACAAACTGTCCAAAACCAGACTGAACTCAAGTTACATATTCACGTCCAGTTAGCTGAGTAGCATTTAAATTATAGGATGGTCTGATTCCAAAGAGCAGAAGTAGAACTCTCAGGACACTGAACACAGATTAGCAATGTTACAGAATAGCACACCTGCAACTGTGCAGTGCAGTCAGCAGTTTAGGGGCAGGAGAAACTGGTACTCAGAAGCATTTGACTTCATGACTGCACTCCTCCTTTCCATTTCAAGAAGAACAGAATAAACAACAGAGTATGAAAATATTAATTTACTACTAACTACTAGACTAAAGAGTTGCTTTGAATTAGTGAATGATGTTGGAGTAGCAGCAGAAAATCTTCCCAGAAAGGACTGACAACACAGGTGAAACAATGAGAGAATGACTAAAACTTCAGGCTAGAGAAAAAAAGATGGTCTAAAAACCTTTGGCAGTATCACTTGTTGAAGCCAAAAGCTGTATATTATGTTCAATTATGTAATTTAATACAAAAAAATCAAACATGTCTAAAAATAAGACACAAAACATGTTATCACAAGCATTCTGAGTCAGCATTCTTAGGCTGTCTGACACAGCTGCTGCACACCCTGACACACCAGATTACAAAAAAAAAAAAGCAGCACATGTGCAGATCTTGCTATCTGTCACAGAAGGCAACAGCCATGTACGATCTGTAGAACAAGTGCAATGTGCTTGCATAATAATATTTCTTTCACAGGCATTAGAGCTAAACTAGAATCCACTAAGTCAAGGCAATTATGAGTGAGAAGGATTTGAAATTGCACTGAATTATTCAGACTTAAAACAAAGAAAAATTAAAACATTAAAAGTAAACGAAGCCTGAAACAGAACCAGAGACTATTCAATGAAAGATGTGAAGGCAAGGTCTGGGTTCAGAATTGTGTCATACTTTAGTTGCTTTGCACAAAAACAGTGAACATTTTATAAAATTACACTGCATCAGACCTCAGAGAGAAATGCTGTGGAAAGAAGAGAGGATGAGCAGCATTTCCAGCTGCCATTGAAAACAAGCTCAAGAATTGCCTATTAATTCCATTGCTGATGTACTGACTACATACAGTCCATCATAACAAGAACAAGAAAGTTAAGAACTAGAATACCCAAAGAAAATTTAAATGAAAAATAAAACAGATTTTCAAACTGCATATGGGAGATCACTACATCTATAAGATTCAAAGCAGAAACAATAGTAAATGATACAAGAACAAACAAAATCTACCAAGAATTAAGAACTAGTGTATGCTTAAGGTTTTGACATTAGTTTTAGAAACTGAGGCAATGTAAAAAAAGTTTAGACATGCCTAAATTTCCCTACTGTATTAAATCATTATGTTACTCATAAGACACAACATGAATAAGAAAATAGGATGCTAACATGAAAGCATATGGTCAAATATACTGACGCTGCACAACGAGTGGGTGTGTTTAGCTTGTGCTGAGCAGTATTAATTATCACTCAATCTTTAACATTTCCCCTTAACGTGAAGTGAAATGTGTGAGAATGAAACCATAAATTAGCACTCTAATGAAACTAATGAAAGAATTTCACGACCACTGGTTTAGGACTGCAGTTTAGGGAAGGAACCACAACAGGGAAACTTAAATTAGGGCGTGAAAACTGTCACAGGAACGTGCAGGTGAAACATCCATGTGCATTCCAGGGAGGAAACACCACCATGGTCCTTGAGAAAAGCCCTGCCGACTTCTTCTTTTGTTTTTACACATACCTCGTAGGAAATGGCCTTACCCTACTATCTTATCGCACCTGCAAGAAGGCTTGATCTCCTCACCGCCCCACAAGCACCCACGTGGATATCAGCTTCTCCCAAAAGAAGGCAAAATACGGCTTTCCCCCCCACCCGTGGAGGAAGTTCCCCCTTTCCACAGGAGCAAAATGCCGGCGTTCCCTTTCCCAGAGGCAGG
>NW_008240042.1:3189591-3190286 GCF_000691975.1 Corvus brachyrhynchos
GGAAGGGCGGCCCTCGCCATGGAGACCTCGAGGGCGGCCGTGCGGAGGGAGCGCAGCCTGTCGGGACGCTGCGCGGGAGGCACCAGCCGTCCCGGCTCCCCAAGCCTGCCCTGCGAGGGTCGGCCCCGCTCCGAGGGGAGCCCCCGGTTCGGCACGGCGCGTTCTCAGGACAGAAGGGTCTTGCTGGCTTCTATCTCCACTGGGTAGATGATCACGGGCAGCAGCTGCTTCTTTCCTCAAGGATAGGTGTTGCCATTCCCTTTCACGACCGCAGATTCGGCATTAGGAACCGAGCTCCAAAATCGGATCCGCCCGAGGATTGATACAACGCGAAAGGTACCAAGATAGAATGGTCTTGCTGGCCTTTACCTGCCCTGGGCAGCTGTCATCTGCACTTGGAATACTGGGGCTTTCACTCCCATCGGGAAGAACTGTCATTCTCTTTCAGGAGCCCATCACCTCAATAAGGGTACCACTCCCAGTAATAATTATGTCTAAGGATTTGCTCCCTCACAAGGGGTGCCACGACACCAAGGTCTTGCTGGCCTTTACCTGACCTGAGCAGCGTGTCATCTGCATCTGAAACTCTAGGACTACGCGCTTTCCTTCCCGTGGGGAAGCACTTCCAAGAGACCACCTCGGGAACTCGGGTTCCGTAGCCAACACCGAACACATCCCAGGATCAGTCCCACGCC
>NW_008240042.1:3190605-3216001 GCF_000691975.1 Corvus brachyrhynchos
TAGGTGCTTGCTGCTGCTTTATTTCCGATACTGAAGCGGTTTGTAGGCCTGGGGGATACGGCCGCAATATAGTGTTGGAAACCTGGTTAATTTTAATTGTATTTATTTATAATTGTTATAATTAATATTAATTGAAAACCCCACAAACAAGTCGTGGGGGGATGGCTACCAGTTGGTTTTTCAAAGCGGCTTCATCCTCTGCTTGCTCTGGGTTTTCACGACAGCTTCCACCTAACATTTACCCTTTACACTCCTTGTAAAGATGTGCTCGCCTGCTTTAAGGAACAGCTTGTAGCCTTACCAGGTACCTTTGGGAGTCTGGGCTTTCACAAAAATATATTTTGAAAGAAGTATATGTTTAGGTTGATTAGGAATACATGTAGAAAATTGCTTATATAATTATCTTAATTATCTTTGTTTTTAGTAAAATATATTTGTGACAACGAAAGATTAGTAATTTTTGCTAATAGGCTTAAAGCAATGCACTGGAGGCAGGGTAAAAATAATAAGTTTATTAAAGTTGTATTGAGAGATTAATCTGAGGGATCAAATGTACAGGTGAGCTAATTGAAATAGGGTGCTGCTGAATGCTTACTATCATTATTAAATATTAGTTAAACATTAGTAATTTGAATGTTTAATGTTTCATCTTCTATCTGAGTAAAAAATAGGAAGCATAGTGAGAGTCTGGTTTTCAGATATATCTTGAGATCTCTAAAGGCCTTAGACCAGCAAGGGTCCAGCCAAAGAAAATGAGAGCAGGGACAAGAACTTGTGAGGTAAAATGAGTAGTGCAGTTAAGAAAATCAGGGAATCTGAGGTATGAAATTCCCTTCTGTTAAGAATGGGAAAAACAGTCTTATGGATGTTGCGAAAATGCTGAGGTAGTCAGTGGAGCCTTTGTTCAGTTTTCCTGGAAAGGCTGTGGTCAGATATTTGCTAAAATGGAATAAAATTACATTATTGGAATGCAATTAGAGTAATACTTCTTAAAAAAAAAAAAAAGAGAAAAGCCAGATGAGCTCTGGTCCCCTGAAGGATTCTGAGGAGGTGGTTTGGGAAGGGAATCTGTCAGTAAGAGAACAATTAAAATCAGTGTGTGCACAGGAAATACTCTAGTGTGGTTTGTTAAGAGTAGTCTAGATCAAGCTTTTTTTTACAGTAGTCAATGCACTTAATAAGGAAGGAACATGAGGAGTCTTTCTTGAGTTTTACGGGATTTCTGCCATTGTTCAAGCTACTGAAGTGTGCTCTAAAAATAATTCTTTTAAAAGATCTTTTTTTAAGAGCTTTTGAGGCTGACTTTTAAATAACTCACTTTTAGACGGGTGTCATGAAACATGCTCCTGGAGAGTTCAGTTTTGAGTGTATTTTCACTACTTCCTGTAATGTTGAACACAAAACTGGAAGGATTGCAAGCACTGTACAACTAAGGGTTCAAATTAAAAACCATCTTGGGAAGATTTGTAGCAGGTTGGAAATCAGTGTAACTTGGCTCGGTTAACAAGAACTGAGGGAGGAAGAGAACACAGGAATAAAAAAATCAAAGGCCTGATTAGCATTTGAGCACTGTAGTGCATAGTAAAACAGCTATTAATTGAGAATTATTTTCTTTCACCTAACCAGATGTTGCTTTGTCACGTTAACTAGTGTGAGTAAAAATAAAGACAAGGGAAGTGATTACTCTGCTGAAAAAGGGCCTTAGCTGAAATGGTCTGGTTATAAACAATAGTACTAGATACCTAGAATCTGCAAGAATATTTGGTTTATAAAACCTTGTGAGGGGAGCTTGAAAGGCATAGACATTCTAGAAAGGAAGAAACTAAGAGCAAATTTGATGAGTGCCCTCGCATCAATAAAAGGGTTGCTATGTAAAGGCCAGTGATTAACAAGTCTTTGAGTTCTCTGTAGAGCAAGAGATGCTTGTTTTTAGGTGATACTTGATTTGGATGCTAAAGGAAAGCATTTAGCTTTTAGGCTGATGAAACCTGAAGCTGGCTGTCCACAGATCTCTTGCTGGAGAAGTAAATGTCTGGACAGACATCTCTTGGACACAGTCTGGTCTCTCAAAGGCCTTGACAGATGTGTGTTTAAACAGTTCTATGCATACAGGGTGGTGGAATTAGAAGCTTTAATAGGGGAAAACTGCTTTGGAATCTGCAATTTTCTTTGAGCCTGGATTTTTATGGAGCTTTAGTAGGAAAGGCCCATGAGGTATCATTCAGTGTCTCCTCTTGGGTGTGTTGTGTGCTTACAGAAGGGTTTGCTTGCAGGTGTGCACCTTTTAAAGGTGTCTTCTGCTGGTACACTGAGAACAACCTAGCTGGTTTGGTTGGGAAAGGCAGGCTGTCCAACCATTTAAATCCATTTCACTCTGTTCACAAACTGTACTTGCCAGAACATCTTCAGTTGGCTGTTACTTCACAGGGATGGGATGTTTTTCAGAAAAGAGCAAACTTCTCTGAGGAAGATGAGGGATAAAGAGTTCAAGGAGAGGGGGAAAAAGCCGCTGCTTTGTCTTGATCAAAGGATGTGCAAACCACAGAGTGGAAAATGGCAAAATGAAAGTGTGGCTTTGATCATGTCATTAAGACATTCATATAGTCATGCTGTTGATATGGAAACAGCAGGCTGTTAATGATCTTTTGGAATAACTGGATTGGAAAATAAGAGATGTTTCCAGCCAATGCTTCTAAAGATACAGTGTGTCTTTCCATTTTTCAGCACATGTCAAGGAGAAGGGCTTCTAGAAAAATTAGTTGTTTTTACACAGCCTGAAAAAGGAAAGAAAAATTTTATTAGGTGGCTGAAATTCCTTTCAAGCTAAGTATTTGTGCCTCATTTAAAATAAGGTACTTTTACTTCTGCTAGTAAAATGTCCAGAAGTGTTACTTGAGTGAGCTGGCCTGTTGTTGCACTGTTTTTCCTTAATACTTCTATCAGCTTTCAGGTTTTAAAGTTCTGAGAGTATTTCAGAGCTTCAGCAAAGCTACCCAGAATGTGTTGTTCTTGAGCAAGAGTTCTGTCATAAAAGTCTGATTCAGTTAGTTCAACCATTGAAAATTTTCGGTCTTTCTCGTCACTAGCACACAATATGTGGCTGATTTATTTGCCAGCAGTGGCTTGGAGTTGAAATTTTGGGGTTTGAGTAGCTTTGCCCGTTAGATAGAAAGAAACAAGCTCAGTTTAAAACAGTAGGAAACTTAAATGGGGTTTCTTGCTGTATGTTTCAGACCCCCAAAATGTAATCCCTCAAACTTTTGAGAGCCAGTGCAATGCAAGTCTTGCATTCTTAAGTTATTTAGAGCTTTGCTGTGTGTGCTGAAGCTTATAAGAAATCTCAACATCATTGTCTTAAGGGATTCTGCATACCTTAGAAATTCCAGTAATTTTTGCTAAAAGCATGTGTAATCAACTTTGTGATGTAATCTGAGTGAAAAATGTAATTCCTCTGATTTACCTTTGGTGGGTTTTGAGGGGTTGATTGCATACTCCTTGCATCTTAAGGGTGAGATTTGGAGTTTTTCATTCATTTTCTCTTGAAGTCAAAAGAATGTCAAGACTTGTTGGTGATAATATTCAAGAGTTGTTTTTTATGATGTTTTTGAGATGTGATCGCTTGAATTACAAGTGAACAATTTAGCTTTACTTTGTGAGGTTGAATTTTCTATGTATATTTTTAGAGGTCGGAAGAACAGCATTTCTGGTGTCTATATAAATCTGAGAATTAAAGTGAATGCTACTCAACCTCTCTTAGTTCATTGTCACAAAAGTAAAAAAAACTGCACAGAGTTTGGACTAGCCATTTGAGCTTTAAAATTCACAAGTCCAGGAAAGTAGTCTCCCCAATGCTTAATAAACATACTTTGAATTTTGGTGCAGCATGGGGGTTGGACTAGGTGATTTTTGAAGGTCCCTTCCACCAGTCCAAACCATTCTCTGAAAAATGTTTGTCTTTTCAAGTAGCTGTGAAGTACATATTCTGTAATTTTTTTCCAAGGTTTATTTATTTAGATGGCATTAGGATTAATATATTTGTCAATATATATGTGATATCTGTAGGATTTGCTGTGTAGTGTCCAACTTCTCTTCTGAGAGGACGGTGTTTTGTCTGCAGCCTTTTGTTTTGTGGCGCTCACTGTTGTCAGTATTTAGATTTTTCTACATGTGCAATTATTTCTTCATGTTTTCTTTATGGTAGTTAGGACTGCAGTCTTGTACATGAGAAAGCAGGTAAAATACCTGTGTCAAGTCTTATGTTTGCAAAATTAAAAAAAAAATAGCCAACGGACAGTAGAAAGTGTTTGGTGCACTACAGAATGCAGATTTCCTGTGTCCCACAAAGAATTTTTAGCTGCAGAGTCTTTGGTACATAGAAAATGTTGTCTCTGCCTTGTGTCAGTTCTGTAGTGGGTAAGACCTGGATCCTGGGGGTACCAGCCTAACTCAGTCCCTTATTTGCTGTCTGGGAGAGGCACTGGAAGACTTTCTCCAAGATTAGCAGAGCATGACATGATGTCATGCATGTAAGCAAAGGATGAGAGGTCAGCTCTAATTCCCTGACTCTTTAGTGCTCTAGGTTTAATTTTAAGCTTTAATGTAGCTCTTTTCATGGAACTTATGTTTCTTTGGAATTTTTTTTTTTTAGTATTTTAAACTACTTCCTAGGAAATAGTAATGTGCTCTGTACTATACAAAACCCAACTTAATGAAGTTGTCGTATATGTGGTCATAATCTGGGTGTTGAGACTGACTGTGATTACTTGAACAATGCAAGTCACAAGTTAATGATTCCAGATGAAGTTGTGAAGTTAAGGATGTGGTCCATGAATAAATGTGGCTATAACCAATTGCTACAAATTATACAATTTGTTTAAACTCCCATTTCCTACTTTAGGGAGAAGTATCTCTTGCTCTAGTTTCTGAATTTGCAGGTTAAGAGAACTTTTAAGTGTGACTGCTGGAGAGAATGAAGTTGTATTGCTAGCCTTTAAACCAACATTTCTAATTTCTTAAAAACCAAACAGAACTGTAAAAACCAAATTCTGAAACCCTAACTCTGTGTGCATAAATTAGAATGATACAAATAAAATATGTCTTTAGAATGTTCCAAGTGTAAGTTGAATTATTAAGGACACAAAATTTACATGTATGTGGAACCTCTTAGATCTATTACACATATATATTCTATATATTTATACTTATTGCTTTATATATATATATAAATAAAAGGTTCTACAGGCATGCAAAAATGTATGCTTATGTGTGTATATGTATAAACCACATATTCGGTGGGCTATTATAATAAGTGTGAGGCCAAAGAATGAAACTGTCTGTGTGAACAAACAAAATCCTTTAATTTTCCCATCAAGCTAAAAATATGTCAACTAACTCACTTCTTTTCTCTCACTAGAAATGACTACCCCAAACAAGACCCCACCTGGTGCTGATCCAAAGCAGTTAGAGAGGACTGGTACTGTTAGAGAAATAGGCTCACAAGCAGTTTGGTCTCTTTCATCCTGTAAGCCAGGTAAAATCACAACAACGATGTAAAAAGTTGCATTTATGTTTTGGGAGGAAGACATCCACAGCAGTAAAACTGCTCTAGTGTAGGCTGTAGTCACTACAAATAATTTTGGCCTTCTCTATATGTGATACAGTGTGAAAGTTATAACTGTATCAGAAATCCTACTATGAGGAGCTATCTCATGTGAACTAAACAGAGCTCTTGCCTATTTTATATTAATTTTTTTCTTTTTTCCTTGCACAGTGAACAAACTAAACCATGTGAGCAGAATCACAGCTGGCACTCTGTAATTTGTTTCTATGCTTTGGCATTTTGTCTGGCTCTCTTCCATTTTTAACTAAGGATGACCACGCAGCTGGGTGACCTGCGTGTTCTGCCTAAACTGTGTGGGCTTAGCCATTACAGGGTTGCCCTAAAACCCTGCAAGTAAAATGAACCCATGGTCCTGAGGTGTAGTCAGTGATACCTGCTCAAAATATCTGAAAATCTGTATTCTTTCCCTTTGGGGTGGTTGAGTTGCTATTTCAGAAATATCTGTTGGGAATTGATCTGCTATCTTGCTGCAGCCTAGGGTCAATGATCCCTTTGTCACAATATCATGCCCAGGCTAAATGACTTTGGTCTGATATCCTGGGACATTGTAGAAAAATACCATATGGTTTTGTTGCTTAAACAGGCTGAAGGAAATTTTTTATTGCAGATTAAACTTCAACTGCTGTATTAGAACTGTAACTAGTGTGGACAATCAATAAAAGGATGTGCGTAGTAAAAGGACGGATAATGGGGCAGTGGCAAATACAGATTTGGAGTTGTTTCTTTAAATGGGATGGCATTAACTTTTAGGACTACTGTTTTTGCCACCTGCTGCTTGTTCTAGCTAGTAACTTGAAAAAAAAATTCAGGAGACTACTTGAAAAGGAAATGTCACATTTGGCTAAGATTTTATAATAAATGAATGGTCTCTGCTAATGATTTTTCTTTAGTTCAGCAGTTAAGTTACAGAATAGGTGGAAAAGTCTAAATGTTAATTGTTCTGGCAATCAATATGAATTACTACTTAACCACTTGAAATTCCAGGACATGTTGACATAGTTTCACACCCCACAGACCTCAACAGTATTGAGCTTTTGCAGACTCCGCTATTTCAGTTTTGTGTTAGAAAAGCATAGGTGCAGCTTGGATATCTAGAAATATTTCCTAATATGTTTTAACTTGGGGGACATTAATTTGTAACAGTTGAAGAAAAGCTACATTTGCATCACAGAAATGGCATACTCAAGATTATCACATTTTCTTTTTCTTAGGGTTTGGAGTGGATCAGTTACGAGATGATAATCTAGAAACTTACTGGCAGTCAGATGGATCACAGCCTCATTTGGTGAACATCCAATTTAGGTATTAAAATATACTCCCTATGGGTTAGGGTGCTTTGTGTAACTTTATATTGATTACTGTTCACCAAGGTAGGAATTCTGGAAGTGCAAGAACTCCTGGGTTAGTTCTGTTACCCAACTGGTAACAAGTCAGATAGCATTTATAAAAATGAGATTTTCAAATGTTATGATCATTATAACTGCCTAAACAAGCAACAAAAAGGAATGCTTAATGGTATATCAGTTGTGACAGCATCACATTTACTCATGTAAAGTGACTTATGTCCTGATTTTGTGTCTTTGAGTGTCATTTGGAGAGTAGATGACTGCTGTTAATGTAGTCCTGTATAACCTGACAGCTGAGTTCGAGAAAACTTTTTTTTATTCTGTCCTGTGTAGGATGCTTTCAGTACTTTTTCTTTAACCAAACTTGAGATGAGATGTTTGTCACCTTTTTTTGCTTACTTTCTTGAGAAGGCCTTGGTCTAATAAGAGAGCCCATATTTGAAAAGCTAAACTTAAGCTTTGTTACGTACGTACAGGTGCTTATTTGGCATCTGTTTCTTGGTATACTGACATTTCTGAAGGCAGGCAAAGGAGAATGGTGAAAATCAACTGTGTGCATAATGTAATGTGGAAAATCACCTAGTTCTTTAACAGCAAGTTTCTTATGAATCACTAGGCACACTTATATTCATTTTCATTTAAATCCTTAGTTATTGCAAGCTAGCAACAAATTCATCCTGAATATTTTTCATTATGTTGCTTACATAGCTTGTTTTGCTTCTTGGCAGAAGAAAAACAACAGTGAAGACCTTATGTATTTATGCAGACTACAAATCTGATGAAAGTTACACTCCAAGCAAAATCTCTGTCAGAGTAGGAAATAATTTTCATAATCTCCAGGAAATCCGGGTAGGTTAATGACGCTTTGCTTTCTGTTTTAAGACAGTTCTCTTTTGTTAGGACATCTGATGTAATCAAGTGGTTTTTGGAGGTAAAATGTGGCATTGTGCTTGAAGGGGGAAGATGGATGGGTTTATTTGATGTTTGCTTTTAGTTTTTGTCTTGTAAATTTAGTAGACTGGTTTCTGTTTGTTTTTTTTTAATCAGGCTCTTTTACCAAATATCATTCTAATTGGATATGTTCATAAATTAAGTTTTACTTTTGAGTATAGTTTTTAATCTTTTTAATACTGGACAGTCACTGAGATGTAAAAATTTTGGATGGGATGCAGTTTTTTAACAATATGAAGCAAAATCCAATTTTTGTTTCTGCAGATATGCTTAAGACTTTGAATGAGACAGAGTTGGAGTGTTTTGTTAGTGTTATTATTTATAAAATAATAAAATCCAGTATTTTTTTATGGTGGTGCTTCTAGCCAGAACTCTAATAAGATTTGAATTGCTTTAATTGCTTAGTTTTGCTTACCTTTTGGTAAATGGTAAAAGCAGATTTGAAATTATCGATGATCTTGGTAGAAGTCCATCTTGGAAACTGATCAGGTTACTCATAAGCAGGTATTTTGCTCATTCTGAGTCAGGGTAGCCTCATGTTTCAAATTCCTCTTCTCTGGAGCTCAGCAGTTACTGGCTGGTATTTTGGAAATGTTTAACTTACCAGCCTTATATGGCAGGTATTACAATAACAGAAGGATTGGGATGATGAGAAAAGGGTGGTGCTAAATGGTGGCTTGAATTTTTACTTCTGGGATTTTTACTCTTTTCGCTTTGGTTTTCAGTCCCAACAATTCAAAGTCCCAATAGTAAGTTGCAAGTAGAAGGTTGTAGATGGTGTGGGAGTAAAAAAAGTGTAGTAGAGATGTCTGTTAGCATTATGTTTCTGTCTACATCCTTTTAATGATTTGTGATGTTCTCTCAGCATATATGTTTTGACTTACACTTTTATCCTAAATTTTAAATTGAAGGGTCTTAACGTGTTCTATTTTTCTTTAATTAATTAAATATTCTTTTGGAAGAAATTAGTCACCACATTATTTTGACTTTCATCAGCTGCAAATTCTGCCTTTCAATCTTCCCAATTGTATCATAGCAATTTGGGAATTGCACAGTATATGAAGAATGGCAGCTGGATCTTTTCCCTGCTAGGCTGCGGGTCAGTTTCCCGAGTGTCCACTAGATGTCATTGTTGTCCTTAATGATCAGTTTGATTTTTGCACTTTTATTTGCCCTTTCAGTAACTGAGTGATTATTATCCTTTTTGTAATCATGCTTAGTACAGCACTATACATATAGCTGCCTAAGTTTCTCATACACTGGTAGACTCCCACTCTCGAGGGTATGTGTGTTATTAACATATTAAAGATCTGTAAAGCAATTAAATGTATAACAAGTGTATTAGTTTTCTCCAGTGTCTCAGGCAGTATTTCTTTAGCTCTTTTCTTGTTAAACACGGGATTCTATGCATAAATTTATGTAGTTAAAAATGGTACTTCTAAATGAAACAAGTTACTAGGTTTTTTTTATGGTATGTGAGTGTGACTATAATATGATGCATGACAGTAATTCTTATGCATACCACATGCTCATGTGCCTTTTTTACTTCCAAATTTAGGAGAAAATACGGTCACACTTCTTGTTAGTGAGATACAATACTTGGATGCTGTAAAATGCTTGTGACTGTCATCACCATGATGTTACATGTTGCTATCAATTTTCATATTTCCTAAACTGCGTGATACTGTTACATTTTCCTTCAGTCCTGAAACTGTCTCCTTTCTTCAGCTTCTCTGACACATGGGGAGGTTATTAAAGCAGTGTGAACTGTTATGAGCTCTTTACAGAAATCTGCTTAATTATACAATGATTCCATTGGCTTCAGTACTGATTAACTGGGTGGAAAATCAGGCTAAAGCATTTTATATTTTTCCATGGATGCTTGCCCAACTCATAGTGTCTAACGAATGTGTTTTCTTTGCTAATGGTCTAATTTTCAACACAATGCAATATGCTGTTAGGCTAAATTTTGTCACAAATATAAGATTAGTATTAGTCTGTATTTTAGTGTGTAGGCGTATCTTTTTTGGAACCTAAGATGAAATTATTTTCTGAATAATTCTTCCCCCTCGTTTGTACTCCATTGTAAGGGATTGTGATGGGAACAGCCGTCGCAATCTGGCAGGACTGTTCCCTTGTTTGCTGCAGTTAAGGTGTGTGCAGTCAGCCTTCTCCTATGACTTAAGTGCCTTTGTATCACAGCTGCCAGGCTTGGAGAGCAAATGTTTTCTCATTTCCAGTCATAGAGTTTTCCCACATGGTGGTACAAACAGTGGATGGACAAGATAGTCTGTAGAGGCATTTTTGGAACAGTATCCAGACTCCTCAGGATTTAAGTTATTACACTTTTTCATTGTATGAAAATAACCCACTGCAAAGGGTATGAGTGAAGTACTGTCTGTGAGAGATCTCTGCTCTCTTCAAGTGATGCTCACCTGCTTATTACATTTGTACTTCTCTGAGACATTTAGATCTTCAGCAGTTCATCTTGCTATGAGAATATTAAGTGTTTTGATGCTAAGTGCACATAGTATTTCAGGGTATAGTCTCTATTCATATATAATATATATATACACACACCTCGTAGTTGCAGGGGTTTCTGCTGTCAGCCTATCATGTAGACTCAGGTGAAAGCCCTGTAATCTTAATACACCTTTGATGGTAACAGTGAGAAGTCTTTGTTTTAGGTTTTTGTTGGGATTTTTTGTTTGTTTGCTTTTCCTTTGGATTGCTGTCTGGTTTGTTTTCAGTTTGTTTTCTGTCCCTCTTGGCCTTGCCTGGTGTTTTGTAACCAGGTGCAAGCACAGCAGCCTCCCTGATGGTGTGGGGTTGTGACTGAGCACCACGGACAGGGCTCCTTCTTCACTGAAGAGATTCTGCAGTAGAGGGACGAATTACCAACTGGAGGAATGCCCAAGCTGGGGAGCTTTTCCAAGAGATAGTTAAGGAAGAGTGACCCTACTGTAATGCAGTGTCCAGTGACTGTAGTGAAGATGTTTTCTGGAATCCAGCAGTGAGCAATCTTCACCTATTTCCTGTATGTGGAGTAAACTTAGATACTGAGGAGTGAGGACATGCTAGCTTGTCATAAGGCTGTTGCAAGGTATTCAATCAAGGAAATCAAATCTCTAAGGTGCATTTTTAAACTGCTTGCCACTGAAGGTGGAGTACTGAGTTGTTATTCCTTTAGATTCCTGACTAGGCTTCAGGTACTTCAGTTAGAAAGCATTCCTCTGTATTCTTTCTTCCATTCAAGAAAAGAGGCATTTCTGACCACTAATTATTCCTTGGGTTTAGAATGTCAATTAAAAATAGTCTGGTTTCTGCAAACTACTCTTGATACTAAGAAAAGACTGAGTAAACTTTAGTTTTATAGAATTTCAATCTGTAGTCTTTCCTGTCTGTCTCTAAGATGCTCCACAGACACAATCATCACACAAGTTGTTAGTTTTGATTGTTATCTTCCTCTTAATGCTGGCTGAGTATGGATTTGTTTCATCAGGATGCACACAGGACCTGTTCCTTACATCTAAAATGCACTGGTATTGGAAATCTGCAAAGCAGGGGAGTAGAATGCTCCACTGGTATTGGTTAGTTATCAAGCCTTGTGATTGATGTCAAAGGTAGGAATCCAATTTTGGAAGCAGGGTTATTTCCATTTGATGCAGTTGGTACTCCATACATACTTCCACCTTCCAGCAGCGGATATTTTGTGAATCCCCAACTGGGGTGTTTACATGAACTCATCTTTACAAAAAGAAGGCAAATTAAATGACATAACATCACCGTTCCCTGCCAATATCATCATCACTGTAGGTGATATGACCTTTTCATCATTCATATGCTTATGGAAATAACTAATGTATTAGTTATTTCAATGCTTCAAACTGTGGAAATTATGAACAGGATTACAATTTTCCTGCCCTTTTATACTCTGGAATGGTAATACATTAGAGCAGAGCTTACTGTGCAGTCATGAGAAATGCAGTTATTGAAATAGCCTGTTACGCATATGAGGTATATACAAATAGGGAGGTCCACATTAGAGCTAGTAGAACAGTGGAAGATTATTTTGGCCTACACACTATAAAATTGTTAAGCATTTTTATCTTACCTTGCTATGAAATGGTATATTAAGAGAAGTAAGCATCTCTTTTGTAGAGGAAAACTAAATGTGGTTTTTGTGCTGTGGTATGTGTTACATGTAAAAAATATTTTTTCTTTTGTTTCTGAGCAGTCAGAAACAAATCTATGAAGGAATCTTTTCTTGCCACAGAAGGGCTCAATTAGGGAAGGGTACCTTAAAGAGGCCCTGTATTTTTAATACTGTCAGTTTGACTTGACTTTCTGAAGCAGAGGAAAAGCCATGTGAAACAATATGGCAACAGCTTCTGTGGAGGGCAGCAAGTTGATGAAGTACAGAGCTTTCCTCGAGGGAACTCAAGTACAGAGAGCCTAGGAACTGATTGAAGCACTGAGTGTTACATATGTGTGAAAGCCTCTCCTGCAGTTATAACCTTCTTCATGATGGTTCTTTTAAGTTCCACCGTGGAAAAGAAATTGGAAAATCACCACCCTCACAGTAAAGAACTTCTTAGTAAGATCTAATCTAAACTTCAGCTTAAAACTGTTCTTCCTTGTCCTATCACTACGTGTCCTTGTAAAATGTCTCTTTCTTATAGGCTCCCTTAGGTACTGGAAGGCCACAGTTAGGTCACACTGCCACCTTCTCTTCCTGTAGCCAGTATTTTATTACATTGTTTCATCTCTTTTCTGTGCATGAAGTTCTAGTAGGCGGGTTTGAAGAGATTTCCCCAAAATCTTTGTTAAATATTTTACTTATGTAAAAGTCTTTCTGGTACCAGTGGCTTAAAAATTCAAATTTTTAAAACTATATGTTATCAATGCAGTTAAACTGTCCTCCAGCATGATGGGGGAATCTTTCATTGGCTTTAATGCAGCATTCCCTACTGTATTCTAATTACAATACTGTAAACACATTCCAGTCCTTTCTCTGCTGGGCCATGAGCAGGTTGCACACAGCGCTCTGTGTGTGAGGGCAAAAGAGTCAGATGTTTGAACTTTTTATATTAGTATTTTTTTTAAAAAGCAGGGATAGACTTGTGGCCTTACAGCAGATATAGAATGCTATAGAGCATATTAGGTGAGCATAATCTCTGGCACTCTTTTGAAGTTTGTAGGATAATACTACTGTTGTAGAGTAGTAATCATATAATAGTTGTGATAGTTATCTTATACTACTGTTATAGAATAGTAATCATCTTGTAGGAGAGTGAAGTGGTTTGTTTGTAGTCTATGCAGGTTATCTCTGCTATTGAACCAGTATCCCAAGTCAAAGTTTATACCTGACTGAAACTTGCAATTGTGTTGTTCATTTTGGTACCAGATTATAGCTGCTTGACATTTTTTGTTCAAGTGAATTAGTTCTGTGTAGGATTGCCTGGCTTGAACTGGTATCATTTACTTAAAAGCTCCCCAGCAAAAGCACCATACACACTTAAGTATAAAGTTCCTTCCCATTAAGAACAGTCCTTAAAACCTATTGTTCCCATTTGTTCATCAGTTTGTTATACTGAGTCAGCTTTTCTTGGTGACACTTTTCAGAAAAGTATGGTTTTAGTGGTGCTTTAATATTGATTAGGTAGATGTTAGAGATTAAATATACTGTGTACACTTCTGTGTTGTTCACCAAGTTTATTGCTTTATGGAGTACATTTTTCATTATTGATTATCTCTGTGATTGTCTACTGTACTACAGACTTCCCAGATTGTTTCAGTAGGCTTTTCAATCTTTCTAGTACCTCTAGAATACCCAAAGCAGTTGAAGGGAGCTGTGAAAAACTGCTGGTTTTCCTTGATAGTTTCTTACCTTCTCTATATCTCTGAAAGGTTTATTCAGGGAAGACTTCAGTAATGAAGATCAGTGTACCAATAGACTAACCCCCTTAGCATTCCTAATTAGTAAAAATGAAGAATCTCTTCTTCACAAGAAGATACTGTTATGAAGGGAGTACATGTATGGTGAAGGGAGCACATGTATGTCTTAATAAAAGTTCTGTGAGAGTAGGGTTTGTCACTTTTCTCCTCTGCAGATGTTGCCAGTGGCATGGCCATGCTGCTCATATACAAAAATTCTAGCTAGAGCTGTTGAATAGTCTTGGGTTTTTGTCCTGATTTTATTTTTAACTCTACCAACTCCTGCACCTGATTTGCACAGACACACACACGCACATACACATATTGTGCTTTTGGCTTTTGTGAAAGCATTTTATGTAGCCTTCAGCCCTTAGAGCTACATACAGCTTTGTTTCTTTTAAACCATGGCTTTTTCTTTCTAATGCCTGGATAGAGCAGAGATGCTGATCTGTCTTCCTTTGATAGCATTACCAAATTTTTGGAGCTCTTAGAGAGATCAAATGTCTGTGTTCTTTAGCTCCTAGGAATTGGTCCAAATATGTATATTGATGTACAGTAGATCATATCTATCTAAAACAGTAGCCCCCATGCCCTTCGCTCCCTGAAATTTCCAAGTTGTAATCAAACTTATGTGCTATCAGGCTGAGGGAAGAAAAGCATGTTTTTCTTTTACATGCTCAAAATGTAGTGAAAATCCCTGTGGACAGTCGTGTTTACAAGGGTAACTGTCTGCATTCAATTGTGGGTTATAAAAGTGCTTGCTTGAATAAATACACAGAGCTATCAGACAGAACAACCAATAGTTCGCTGGACTAATTGACCTTGTCAGTAGAATAGAAACACTTGCAAATAAAATTCCCTTTGCCAGCAAAGCTGCAACTGAAAACCCCTGAAGAAACTGTGTATATCCTCTAACTATCTTGGAATGCAATGATTCAGGCAGCAGACATGTGCAGTGGGAGGGGGCAGGAGGGGGGAATCATTAACCAAGAAAGTTGTATGTACCAGCAGTTTTCAGTGGGCTCTTTTTGCAGCATGAGGCTGTATGCATTCCTCAAATCATTAAGTAGTTCACTTTACATATTCAGAGTTATGTTTTCTACCAGTTGTTACTACTTTTACCATCCCTTGGGTCCCCTTGTATGATTTGTTTTGCTGGTCTGCTTTTATTATAATGTAGCCTTTTCAGAAAAGGCGAAGGTGTTTGGCTGGTAACCACAGCATGTTGTAATGAGGGTGGAGTGTGTTTGTCATTCTGCAGCAATGGTTGACTTTCATGAATGCCAGTGTCTATAACCACACAGGCTGTGGCAGTTTATCTTTTTGAATATATTCGGATTGCATAACAGTGGAAAAGAACCACAGTAAATATCAGAATATCTGGTCTTCCAATCAAAAGAACGATGGAACCATTTTTTTTACTTTACCCAGTGATGAGTCATGTATCTTCCCATTAAAAAAAGGAAAATATTTCACTCCAGAAATAAAGTCTTCACAAGTGAATTAGTCATATATCAGACATTTCCTTTTAAAAGTTTGGATAATGTCACACAGGTGGAAGTAGTATTTAAAAAAAAAGGAACAGTGAAAGGCACAACAGGCTTCACTGTGTACTATAAAAACATGATTTTATTTTGGTTAGAAAACAAAACAGGAAAAATGGCATTCGGAAAATAAAGTCTGAAAAATGGTCTAGTTAGCTGCTAAATAAACTTCAGAGATGAAGGTTTAAAAAAACCCCACCAAGATCTGTAAAAGGAGGAGGGGGGAATAGTGTATTTCACCTTAAGTAAAGGACAATGTGTAATAAGGGATTTTGTGGTTTTACAGCTCGGTGCATGTGTTTGAAAGCTGTTCTCTCAGCAACGTGGGTGGCAGGTTATGCTACCATATAATGTATTGTAGTTGGCTCTCCACACTTGTCAGGGTTAGCGTTCAACCATTCGGAAAATTTTCCCATTGTTCTATCATGTGAACCAAGGCTAGTGTTGAATTCCCAATAACCTTCTGCAGGAAAAAGAGGTTTAATTAGAAAGTTTGAAATTTGATTACTTCTGTTATTGTCTTAATGCACTTCTCTCTAATTTAGGTGTTTATCTGCAAATGCAATCAATTTTTGCTCAGAAAGATGAAAAGCAAACTTAACTCTGTACTGCAGTTGCTTCCACACTTTAAAAAGAAAACTTGTATATTCAATTCTGTCTTTCTTCAGCATTAACACTCTATTTCCATCTTAAACATGTTTGCTTTAGATGGATCATAGCTTTTGGCAGCTACTGCATTTTTAGCAAATAATACTGTTTCTAGTAAGAGTTGCAAAAAAAAAAAACTTTGTGTGAGGTCCTTGTAAACTGAACCTTGGGAACGTTATGTTATTTCTGTATTTTCCCTTCTTTTGTGCTTCTTCTCTATTTGTGTCATGGTTATAAATTACATCGTTCGAACTAGAGAATTAAAAACATTTCATTTTGTGATTCCTGTAATTTAAAAAAAGAGAATGTTTGTTTTATGTGTATTTTTTTTTCTTTTTACCTGTTATTTCAGTAGCTGGCACACAGAGAAATAAGCAATTATGGTATTGAAATTCCATTGTGCCAGCACCTCCAGGGCATAATCCAAAAAAACCAGAAAAATCGCCTGCTGGGTTGTATGCAGTAAGCTTGTGTGAACATCAGTGTCTGCTGTTCACACATAATTTTTTACTGGAAGTTCCTGTTGGAATAAAGGTTCTGTGTTTGGGGAGTGTACTGGGATACTTGTTGGTCAATGGTTTTTCAAAGTTTGTAGGGATTTCTAATTACAGTTTACCAGTGTAGGCTCACTAGATGCTTCTTGCAGATAATCATTAATGTTTCAGAAGTAAGAGCAGCAAGCAGGGATTTGGCAACATAAAAACTGTAACAAGAAAGATCTTGGTGCTTGCTTTTCTCTTCATTTAAGCATTCTCTTGAAGACTGAACATGGGAGTGAGGAATAAGGTGGGTGGATGGAGGGGGAGGTGACAGCATGACAGAAGACACTCACATACTTAGCTTCTCTACTTCAATATTTAACCCCTTCCCTTCCTTCCCTCTCCTTTTTTAATGCAAGTGTGGTGTCTAGCTGACATTTTAAAACATACGAATGCCTCCAGCATTACAGCTTATAGTGGGTGCCAGTGTGATGCTCACCCAGAACATCTTCATGGTGCTCAGTCAGGCGAACCCCCTCAGCTGATCGGAGTTCATTTGAACTGTGGTTTATGAAATGTGATCCTGTTCACTTGCAAACTGGAGCATGTAGCAACATCTATTTTATCTCTTGTGTTTGATCTCTCTGCACTTGGACAGAAGGATGGAGACCCTGGTAGGCAAACTGTTTAATGCATTTTTTTACTTGGGTGTTTGAAGGGGTTCCTGGTCACATAAGGCTTCAAGGTTTGAACTAGGGAAAATGAATATCTTTGTCTTCGTTGGCTGGCTGTATCATTTATTGGCTTTTGGGGAAGTGGATTCTGGACACCTGACTTCACAGTTATTTAGCAGAGCAAGGAGGTAGGTACCATGGAAGAAACTGTCTGGAACAAGGGACACTTCTTTGATCTCAAGAAGGCGGCATGTTAGGAAGGAGATCTTGGAAAAGTGCAGCAGACCTGTATTTGGAAGGGAAATTCTATTATTCTGTAGTAAAGGGCCCTGCATAGTGCATGGAAATTGTTAAATAAAGGGTTATTTCTCTATCCCATTTTTCTTCTTCTACCCTACCACATTCTACAGTCATGCTCTTTCCCATTCTGTAAGTTCTGAAGGCTTGAGTAATCCAAAATTATCTCCTCTGGTTTTGGATTCCAAATGTGAAAACATCATGGGAGTCACACCACCATCTTTTGCTTGAAGGATGTTAAAGACTTGTGTCAAAACTGACAGTAAGATGCTGCTCACTCACTCCTGCTTTCCTCTTTCTAGAGAGGTTGCTCACCTTTGGGAAGCTTCTTGCCTTTAAGCTACTTTTTTCTACACTGTGAAATGGATTGGGAGGATAAAGTCAGTGAATTATAAACAATCATCTTTGATTTACCTGATTGCCTTCACAGACTTAATTGTGGAGAGTAACTAGAGGGAGCACTAGATATTTTCAGACATTAAGAAGTGCCAAATACATGCAGCAAGGTCAAGTCCAAGATTTGATTCTGATCCCTCTGGGTGCTGCTACTAGCATAGTATCAAAATCCTCCAAAAGTAAAGCCAGCAGTCAACATTTAATTTGGTTTAAGCATAAGAAAAGATATGAAAGGAATGGGAATTTTCTTGGATACCTAACAAAATTTTAAGCTGTCATCTCAACTGGTGCTGGTCAGTTGGCACAGCACACCTTATTTTATGTTTCACTTAAACAACTTGTAGGCACCAGCAGCTGGAAACATCCTGTGACTGTGTTCACCACCCTTTGCCAAACCAACAGTTTGGCAGTGGGGTGGAGGGAGGAAGTGGCCCCAATTTAGAAGAAATTAGGAGCCAATTGGCCCACCACTTATTATTCTCTGTGTGGCTTCCATGTTATAATACTTTTATTTGCATCTGTACAAATGCAGTCACACTTGGCTATTTGCAGTACATACTGCCTTGTGGCAAAGTTATCAGGTGTTGCTATTAATTAGGATTAAAAAAACCCTGAAACAAATCCATTAAATGCACTGGATGTGCCATGCTTTGTCAAGTCAGCACCAAAAAAATCCAATCAAAAATTTCCATAAATTCAGGTAAAAATAAAGGAACAAGGGTATTTTATGTAGGCACATGGGGGGGATTTTATAATTACAATCTGCCTTTTTTTTTTTTGTCATTCTTGAAGCCTAACATTCTAGTGGAAAGCTGAGATTATTCATGGTGTCACTAGGAAAGTAGTTCCAGAAAGGAATTCTGATGTAGTAAATTAAAGCACTCCTCAGTGTTCAGAAGAAAATGCTACCTGGCAGGTGGTAGAGATCTAGAGCAAATCCAGGGTTCTTGAGCAAGAGGCTCAGTTGCTTCAGAGCTGCCATCATGGCTGTTCTTTCCAGAGTGAGGTCTTGCTCCTGTGATTACTGAAATGTTGTTTTGGTCAGAGATCACGTGTCTGCGTGTAGCTTTGATGAGAACACTGCTACACAGGGTATAAATTCAGTTCTTTGCTAAGTTTTATTGGGTGGGAAGGGATTGAATGTGGTGTTACCCTGTTCCTTATCTCAAGTAGTGCATGGAAATGTTTCTATAGATATGAAGTATAAATTTATTTCTTTCTGAGGGCTGTTCTCTGTCTTAATCTGTCATAAGATAACTGAGATCGTGTGTTTGAGTCGGAAAAACCTTTCCCAAGATTTTTCCATTTTCAGTGTGAACACACAGGAGAGGGTGGAGTGAGAATAATAATGTAGCATATGTGTCTGGCTTGAGGGCCTGTGCTCTCTAGCTGCCTTCATCCAGTTCCTAAAGAAGGTTTATCTAACAGTCCTATTTTATTTCAGAATGAATTCTGTAGCGTTTTATGTCTCATGTTAAAGAAATGTTAACAAATACAGTTTTTTATTGAAGTTTTTTATGAATGCTGTTCTCAGTCACAGTTTTTGAGTGAATCATGAGGCCTAGCCCCTAATACTTATTTTTTAATTTTTATCCCCCCCCCCCATCTGTCAGAGATCAAATTCAACTGTGGGTATGAAGGAATTTTTTGGGTTATTTCTACTAGCAAATGCAGAAAATCCTAATTTGTTTCTCTTAGCTGAGATTAATTTGTTACTTCTTAGTAAGATGGTGTTGCTGAGCATAGTTAGTAAGGTAAAAATCAAATCATGTTTTGGTTTTTTTTTTTGTTTCAAAAAGAGTTGCGATTCCATATCAGGAGAAATGATGTAGTAAAATTTTGAAGTAGACTTCCCTCTGCTTGAACAGGTCTCTGTTGTGATTATGATGGTCACCATGTTTAAAAGAGGATTTCATAAATCAGCTTTCGGTAAATCCAGCACTGCTGGAGTAGGAACTTCTATTGTGGAATTATTGGACTTTCTTCTTTTTCTTTATGCTGTCATGAGGAGTTAGACATTTACTTGCATAGCAGAAATAAATTAAGCAGAGGAGCATATGTAGCCACAGGACTTGTAGATATACAGTAAATCACATAGATTTGCAATCCAATTCCATCTGCTTGTTGTTGACTGCACTTTGTTAAGCAGTAAGATGACACCCCACAGTAGCTCTAGACTTAGGACATAGCAGGCCTGCTAGTAAACAAGTTTTTAATTATCTCATTCTCATGCTTTGTTTTTTTTGCCCTGCCCCCTCATTTTTCAGGAGCATACTTTGGATGTCATTTTATTTTGATTCTTACACAGTTCATGCTGAAAAGCTCATGTTCTTGGTCTGTAGGATGTAGCACTAAGGCTATTCCAGATGCTGTTTGTAGCAGAAGTGTTGTTGCAGTGCGGGAGTTGTTAGCCCAACAGTGTACAGCACCACTGAATACCTTTTTAAACTGTACATTCTTTGAGTAAATGATGACTTGAGGAACCTTTGAGTCCCAGAAAGAAGTCAAGAAACAAAATTCATCTAGATTGAAAGAAGCAGAGTCTAGAGTCTGACCTCCACGTAAAACAACGGAAAAAAGCCTTGCATTTTTTTTTGGACATGCTTTCTTACTGATTTGTAAGAAAACACAAGCAAAAGGTAAAAACTCCACTGCATTTGTTACAGCACATTAAAGAAATTCTGTTTAGATGTAAAATTAAATGCTTCCATTGGGCAACAGACCTGATTCCAGCTTTGCAAATTTATGGAAGTGTATTCTGGCTCACATAAAACTACCCAGCTGAACCTCTGACAGATATACTCATATTTCTTCCCTTTTAAAGTTCATTCCTATGAAAATATATCTCCAGTGAGACATGTTTATGAATTTGGGATCTTTCTTAGATGAGACTTTGCATTGCATTTTAAATTTGCACAAATAGTTTTCACAACCGTCTTTTGCATTTGTTTCCAAAGAGTAAATATTCCTTGAGCTGAGCATTACACTCTGGATCCTGTGAAATGTTACTCTACATTTGCTTGTTGAAACCTGGCATGCTACAACACACTTGAGTAATCTTGAAGTTTATCAGGTTTTGCCCCGCTTGCTTTTACTGAGCATACACAGAGTCCTTATTCAGACACAGAAATGTTTTACTTGTTTGCATACTGTACTTCTGCAGGATTTTGAGATTACTTACATAGGTTTAGGGTCTTCAAATTCCTCGATTTTTGTGAGAGGCAACCGTCTGCAATTCTCAGAAACAAGCCACTCCTATGAAACCAGGAAAAATGCTTTCCCTTAACCCCAGTGCTTTTTGTGTCTTAAAGCAGCAACTTTTCCTCTCGCTGGTAAAGAATGAGCAAGGTTTTTTTAATTTGGTAGCACTCAGGTATAATTTGTTCCTGTCTTTTCCTGAGAAATAAAGTCACTCAGGAGCTGCAATCTTGTGTAACAGATAAAAAGTTACAGCCATGCAGTTTTGTGGGCCTGTCTTCTGGTAGAAGACCAGGAATCTAGTTCTCTTCAAGGTGTGGTAATAGCCCTTTTCAGTGAGGGGAATGTTGGTCTTTTTTTTTGGTTTAGATGTACTTTCTTCCCCTCACCTATAAAAAATTCTTGAGAGCTAGCAGCTGGCTGCTACTACTACTATGGACTAATTTTTAAATATCATGATATTCCCATTTTTTTACATTTGTTCATTTCCCATATTAATTTTCTGTATTCTCTGGGATGCAAAGTGCATGGTATGAAATGTGGTCACTAGGTTATTGCCACTAAGTTATTTGAAATGGTTTGATAGACAATTAACTCAGTGTGGCCAGTTTTCAGACACTTAAATCTTTAATATTCCTTGCATAATTTTTTTTTTTCAAATACTTTCTTTGTATAATTTAACTGTAGCTATGTCTAGACATATTTCCTGGATATGGCTAAACAATTTTGAAGGTAAATTATGACCTGGGTTTTTTTGCACTTTCTTGCAAACATAGTATCATTCCATTATATATGTTAGGAGAAATGGGAACTGCAGACATCTGCAGTACAGTTTTCATCCAATTTGCAAATTTCTGCCCCTTTGTAAAGTTAGTTACTTCCCAGAAATGTTTTCCAGCCTTAACGTCCATTTACAGTCAGTATGTGCAGTGCGCCCATAGAATACATTTATATTGTTCCTACTTGTACCCAGCAGTTCTAGCTCAAAAAGAATTCATAGGACTTCTCCCTTTATGCTTTGCCATCTTCTGGGTGTTCATTCTATTTGCCTTAAGGTCCTCTTGTATAAGGCCATTGTTCACAGCACTTGTTTCTTGCTTAAAGAATATTCTGTCTATACTCTCCTTGAAGATTCTGTGGTGTTAATCATAGAATCATTTAGGTTGGAAAAGACCTCTAAGACCATCAAGTCCAGCCTGTTCTGTTACTTTTCATAAAAGGCAGCTGCCTTGTCCCGTTCTGCAGTTCCATTTGTAATGCAAATTCAACCTGAACTTCAGAATGGTTCTTTAAATATATATTCAGGCTTCTTTGCAGTAGCCCTTGTTCAGTCTGTTTCTGTTCTCTCTGTGTAGCTGTCTGCTGTTTCATTACCGGTTTCCCCTGCCTCTCTTCAGTAGATGAAGTGCTACTCTCTTGCCTGAGAGCAGCCTGACTCACCTGGAAGTTGTAAGAGATGATGTCTTTATATTGGGTGGGTGCTGCTCTGAAGAGGGACTAAGATTTTGATATCTCAGTACAGGAAAATCTTAGGGCTTTTTGGTGCTTGGGCAGGGAGAACTCAAATTTATGACTAAGATACAAACTTAAATAAAAGGGCTAGTAATATGTTTTATTAAGTAATTTTTAAGAACTCTGTGCCCTATTTCCTTTGTTATGAAAACCTCAGTCCACATACTTAACCAGATGGGGGTTTTCTGATACTTTTGTCACTATTTTTTATTTTGTGTTATGACAAAAAACTTTGAATGCAGATGGTACTATTTGTTTGAGTGAACATGGAAAGCTGTAGTGGCTTTTGTTATGTTTGACAGTTGTTTTTTCCAATCTTCTGATCATGTAAAATTTACTGAGGGTTTTCAAAAGCACCGCAAAAGTTACTGTATCAGTTGGTCATCATTTTCAGATTCCTGCTTAGCAGCATCCTTACACAGTTACCTTGTGCATATGGGGCCTCCTCCTTAGTTACTTACTTGTCCATAAAATGAAGAAACATTAATAAGATAAACTTTGATTTGAAGTGCTTCCCTAAAGGTGTAGAACATTTGTTTTCATTAAATGAGATTTGCACTTCTTTCTAAATGTGCTATGTGCAGTGTTCGCTATATATTTTACAGTAATATTTTGTGGTTTGTTTGTTTAGTTTTGGGGGGTTTTTTTGGTTTTTTTGTTTGTTTTTTGAATGTACTGTTTCTTTTCTCACATCTGCATCTATAATACTGAGTCACCGATAATTTGAGTTGCAAAGTACCCTGGTTAAAAAAAAAAAAAAAAAAAAAAAAAAAAATTCTTCTTTCAGAATGCTGGAATTTTGAAAAGACTTGCAGCAAACCATGGATTTTCTACCATTCATTTTTCATGCCAGACTGTCCAGATGCAGTCTGTTCCAGTATGTCTGCAACTAGAACTTTACACAACTTAGGTACCAGAAATAGGCAAACTGCAGCCGAAGGCTAGTTTTGGGCTGCATTACCTATTTTTTGATACTCTCAGCCAGGCCACCACGCCAGAGCCTAAGCTTAAGAATTTTTTTGTAGCTTTTTCATCTTCAGTGTGCTGAAGCTCAGGGGCAGTAACAGGTTCACATTGGAGCTGAGTCCCTGTAGATCTGAAGGATTCTCCCAATACAGGAATCTTCTCAGAGTTGCAGTGCCCTTGCAAAGGCACTGCTATGGCACTCCTGTGGGCTGTGACAGCTGTGGAGTGAGACTAGGTCCCTGCAGGAGAATGCTGCTGCACTTAGGATGTATTTGTCTTCCTTTCCTCCATTCTTGACTGATTCTTAAATGAGTTATGAAACCCATTTTTTTTAAATCAGAGTTTCAAAATTTCACAGCTGTTACGGCTGATTTCAGTTGGAGATAGTATTCCTTCTGGAGCAACAGATTCCTCTTAAGATGGAATCTCTTTTAGCTGATACCAAACTAAACTTAGATGACTTCCTGCTGTGGGTAGGTTTGCTTTGGGGTTTTAGGCCTTATTTCCGTACTTGCACATATGAAACTCCATTCTAGACTGCATTGTCATTCTATATTTGCTGGCTTGATCATTCTGCTTTTCAAAGGGACAGGGAGAAGGTCTTTGTATTTTTTTTCTGAAGTTCCAGCGGATAGGATGGTTGCCACTTAAGGCATACATGGCCTGGCAATCCTTCCCGAACAAGATTTAATTTATGGATGTGTCCAGCATAAACTGTTACGTGAAAGTTCAAATGACCTCACTTTACAATAGGATTTCAAAAATGTGGGACTGAAAAGCAAACTGTCCAAGGCTGTTCAACATTTTTGTCCTTCTCTGAAGCATTATGTACCTCTTGAGGTATGTATTTTTGTAATAAATGTTGAGTTCCCTATGCATTGCTCCTCACAGAACATACTGAAAAAAAAGTGCATATGGCACAGCAAATGGGAAAACAGTGTTTCTTTCTTTCCAGAGAGACTTTCCTAGCAAACAGTCTGTGACAAATTCCTGATGGTTTCTGCAGGTAAATTTTCTAGAATGAAGAGTTGTTTTCAGCCACATTTTAGAGAATGAAGTATTCAAAGACTGTTGTCAATTCTTTTTTTCTTTTTTCCTTTCCTTTTGCTTTTTTTCCTGCCACCCAGAGTTAAGCAGGCAATTGAGTCAGACAGTTCTGGCTGACAATTTCACAGTAGTTGAGCATTTGGCAGGTTATTTATTTGCCTCTCAGGCTGGATGTACCTGACTGTGCAAGTGCTGTGAGCAGATGCAGTGGTGGGAGTGTGATGGGCAGGGTGGAGGTTGCTTAAGTACCACGGACAGGGGCCCCTCCACACGTGTCGAGACCATCCATGACTTCATCTGTCAGGAGTTTTGTATGTGGGCAGTTCAGCACAGCCATGACCCTTTTGCAGGCATCATTACGTGGGATTCTTCATCACTTGGTGCTTTTGAAAGAGCTGCTTTTCCTGTGAATCCATGTTCTAAAACTTGGTATTCCACAGTGTGTGCCATTGTACCCCATTTCCTCCATTTGACAGTAGGCTCATGTACATACTTACCAGAGGCTGCCCATTGTGTCTAAGACTTAATTGTTGTCTTCTTATGTGTTCTTTGTCTGACTTCAGAAGATTTCAAAGACAGATTATGAGGGCATCCATAATGAAAAAACTGACTTTCCATGTTTACCATTCCATGGGTTAAATTTCAACTCTTCCTTGTTGCAGTGGGGATCCTGCAACACGCATATATCAAACCAGGAGTCCCGTGGAAAGGAAATATATATGGACAGACAGATTCTTGATAGCTGTTTCAGAGAGATGTTTATTTCTCCAGCCGCATGGCC
>NW_008240042.1:3218189-3233662 GCF_000691975.1 Corvus brachyrhynchos
GGCGATCTAGCACTTTAGTAGCTCTAAAATCGGTACCTGAATCAGCTGCAGAGCAAATACCATCAGCAGAAGCAAAGAGGGAGAAATATAGCTCCCTGCTCGCTCAATTCCCTGCAGTTAGAAGCCTTCAAATGAGACAGACAACCAGAGATGTTCACAGGAAAGTCGCTGAGCTGAGTGAAAGAGCGTAGCCTCCCCTCGACCATCTTTTATTAGGAGAAGGGGAAAGGGGAGGACTGGGGGCGGACCCGGGGTGAGCGGCCAATCAGACACTGCTGAAGAGTCTGAGTTACATTTGGCTTTGCCCGCGCTTGGAACAAAAGAGCTCAGAGCACATGTCTTTGGGAGGGGGGAGGGGAAGCTCAGAACAGGCAGCAACACTTCCTAACTTTATTCCTGTTGTAATATTGAAATTCTGTCTGAATCAACTATACATCTTGGAAGGTATTGCACTGGTTTCTCAGCAGAATCAAAAGGGTTCCTTTTTAGCTGTATGGGGAAATTACAATCAGGACACCCAATTCTGAAGAATATTAAAGAGGACCAGTCACTGAGACCATTTCATGGGTTGGCTGGTGAGTCATTCTGCCAAATGAAGTTTAGGTTGCGTCATACATGGCTCAATTGGCATCATCTGCTCCCCTCAGAAAGTGGCACTGTGACACAATCCACTGACGTTGTCCAACGTGTGTTGTGCTGCTTAAGTCATTCAAATAGGAAATTTGGAAACGCAGTGTAAGAATCTGTATTTAAGCATTGTGAATACTAATTCTTGATCCATGAAGAATTACCTTTTCTAGATTTTCTTCCTTTTCTACATATTCTTCCTAGCTTGGTTTGAGTGTTTAGTTGTCTTTATTTTAATTGGATGCAACTTTCTAACACCTGGGCATTGATTAATTTTTACTGTTTTAATCTGGAGCAGAATAGTCTGAAGGAGGTTCTATAAAACTTCTTGCAAGGATCTTTTGGACCTTTTTCAACCTTCCCAGTCTTCCCAAAAGTTATTTCTTTCACTTTATTTGAACAAAGAGCTTATAGGATACTTTAGTGTATAGGATACTAAAAGATAGGAACTTCTGGTGTTTGCAGGTTTCACTCTCTAATATAGCTTATTCTGCATCAGTCTCCTGTCTACCCAAATCCACAGCGGACTCTTCCTGAGGGATGGACTGTTTCCTCTAGACTCTTCAGGAACTGCTGTTTAAAAGAATGGAAAACTTCTCTTGCCTAATGGACTGAAATGAGATTGCTTGACCGTTTAAGGAGGTGGCTGATTAAGACCACAGAGGCACCTCCTTAGGTGGTCGTTGCTTCATCCGAGCACAGGAGTGTGCTGTTCACAGTGGGTCCTTTGAGCCGGTTCCTATGTTCCCTGTTAAGCTGCTAATGTGGTGTCCCTCCTTTGGCTCACTTGGAACTCACTGAGTTTCTTTTGGACATGCTTCATTTTTTCTGCTGGAACTGGTGCATCACTGCTATTAACTGGTTCTCTTCCTTCCTAAGTGAAGTGATGGCTGAAGCCCAAGCTCTGCTACTTCATGTGTTGACAGTTCCAATACTTGGAATTATGCAGAGGCACACAGATTCTCAGTCCTGGTAACTACATGGTAGGACACGGCAGTTATGGAAACAGAAGTTTGGAATTCAAGCCAGCCTTCTTTCTCCTTGCCAGTTGTTGTGAAAACATATTTGCATAGCTGTAAAAAACAATGGCTAAAAAGGAAAAAGACTTTCCCCACATGAGAAAGTTTGTGTATTGATAAATATTTAATTTCTGAACATAGCATTTCTTTTCCCTGAAACTTAGTTTTATAATCTGCTGCTTGAAAGAATACATTATTTATTGAGAACACCTGTTTGGAAAGCTTAGGTTTTTATAAGAAGTGTATTGTAAGAACTAGCTAAGCACATAGAGAGACAAAATTGTATGTGTGAAGAAGAGTCTAGCCACTACTTTTAATTTCATAGTTGGCTGAGTCACTAAAACAAAAAGCAGCTTTAACAGTTTTATGAGAAAAGTAGGAGTAAAATCAAATGCTGTTTGATTTCACAGCCATTTGAATGTAGTAGTAAAGTTGATGAAATGGAAATTTGATGAGGTACCAACATCTCAGAACCATGTTGTCATGCTGAAGCTGTGATGGCAGCAAGAATTCTCAGCTTTCTGTCAGTACATAGGTCCTCTTCTGCACACTCTTCCCAGAGCAAAAAAATGGGCTTCTTTTTCTTCCTATATATATATATTTATTCCCCTGAGCTGGGAGCCCTGTCTAACATACATCCCTGAGTGTGAAACTACTTACAGGGAGTTTTTTCCTTTCTGTATCTTCACAAAAGATACCCTTAAAGGGCAAGAAAAATCATGTCTTATTTCAAGGATGTTAGCTTGCTGTAAATGTTGCCAAAAACTTGGGTTGCATTTGTAACCCTAGTAGAAGTAGCAATTAGAGTTAAGTGCCATTTGGAGACACTACAGAATGTAAACAAAATATCACTGATTATGGAAAAGAGATCAATATTCAATTTAAGTAGGATTAATACAATAGAAAAGTATTCTTTGGGTAAATAACTTCCTAGCCTGTAAGGAGGCTAGTGATTGTAGAACAAGCTTCCTCCTAAAAATCTTGTGTTCAGTCATCTCTCTGAAGTGTAGCCTCAAGTTGCTTTGGTCTTTTTTTCTTTTTTAAATTTTCGTTTTGTTGTGTGGTTTGCATCTTCTATGATAGGACACCCATTAGTTGCAACAGTAGCCTTGCCAAATATGTATGGAATTGTGTAGAACCTCTGGACTGTACAATAAAATGAAGAAACAGGGCCGTTAAATAGGCTGGGGAGGAGACTTCCATTGAGAACATTAATTTTGCTTTGGTTTTCCAAATAATGCGGATTCCTGGAGTTGGGAGTGTATGTCCGTAGGTAAAGCTGTAGCACGCAGAGGACAGGAAAAATAAGAAAGCAACGGAGAGAAAGCAGGAGAAGAGCTAGAGTATTAACAGCAGCAAGGACAAGTGAGTGATTTTTCCATTTCAATTTTTATCCCTTTGTTCTTTTATTTTGACTTTCATGGTCTTCTTGTTTTCCAATTGTCATAAAATGTATAGTATTAAAAGCAAATTTTAAAAAGCTACAAACCCTGGTCTTTTAGTATATTGTACAGTAAGATTAGTCTAGAGCTGCAGGAACTGTTCTGAGTTACCAATACTGAACTTGCACTGATTCATTCCTGTGTTTTCCTTTTTTTAAAAAAAACTTTTTCCTGAAAAACACAGAAAGAAATTTTGAATTTTTAATTTCACTCAGGTGATTAGTAATAAAGCTGATTTTTTAAAAATTTCTTGGAAGACATTTAATTGTGACTGAGTCTTAATGATCTACATAAGATTAAAAATACAGGAGGAAACTTAATCTGGTATTTGCTCATAGTGGACTGATGCTACAGAATTGAGGTGAAATATACGTGTGTGTGTATGTCTGTATGTATATGCAGTAGTCTGTGCTTTTAAAGAACAGGCTTGACTTTGAGGAAAGTTGACTGAAATGGATTTCAAGTATAGTATTTACTGTAGGTGGAGCTGCCAGTGCCACCTGTACATAAGGTTATGGGACCCTTTCCATTTTAAGGCTTAACTCTTAGTTACTTTAACTTTTGGCAAAGTTCAGACAGATTTTTCCATGCCAGATATCTGCTTTGGGTTGAATTTTTTGAAAGTTTCAGCCAAAGCAGTTCTGTTCCAAGAATAAGGCTAGTGAAAAGTATGCTGTTTTGCTTGTGTGAGAATATTCTGGTGTCCTTCTTTGATGCTCCAGTGCCCCCAAGCTCTAAAGCAAGGATTTGAAATTTGGCAATAGTTCAGCCTTTGTGTTGAGGATGTGCCTTTTGCCTCCCTGTAAAAATCCACCCAAATTTCCAGACCGGTTTACAAGGCTTTGAAAGATTGCCATTTGCATGGGCTTAATAGGAATTTCTGAAAACTTCACAGTAAGCTTCCTTTAGATTCTGTTCACACTGGGAATGCTCCAGGCAGAGTAGAGCTGCATATTTCATCCCACTTCTGCTAGGAGTTGTGACGGTTGGGTCTGGGTGCTGACATTGAGCTAGGAGCGGGCAGCATTGTGTCTTGTATCACCCCTGCCTATTCCCATGTCCTGTTCCTTCTCCCTGGTGACAGACCTGTGCCCTCTGGAAAAAGAAACTGTCTCACTCATCTGAAAGAGCATGACAGATGTGGAGGAGAAGAATTTGGGAGAGTGTGTGTGTCTGGTTTATACCATTCCTTTGGTCACAGAAAATGTGTGTATCATACTGGCAAAACAATACTTCCTTTTCTACGGAATGTTCTGTTTGGTTTTGTTGCATTTAAACCTCCATAGTTGAGTGGGTATCAAGGTTTTAATGAACTATGTGAGCATCAATTAAAAAAAAGGTTAGACTCAAATGTCAGTACAGGAATGTTATTTAGAGGGCAGAAATCAAGAGCTCACTTTTTTCAAACATCTAACTCTGACCTCTTGCACTTAGTACACTGTAGCCTCCAACTTCATCACAAGTGCTGTGTGCTTTGTCCAAGAGGCAACTGTTTGACTGGAATGGGGAAAGGGGCCTATTCTGATGAGTCCAGAATTTGTACAAGTAAAGGTTGTGTATTCATCTGTTAGGGAAGTTTAAAAATGTGGAGTGAGTGAAGCTGAGACATGGGGAATTAAGAAAAAGACTTTGTGGCTAAGACAGTTCAGTGGTGCTTGATGAATTGCACTCTGTCTGTGCTCAGTCGTGGTATTTCTGCGAGAGGCACTCAAGTGACTGCTCCTAGGTGGCTGCTCAGACTCTGTGTTCGAGTGGCTGTGTTGAGAACTTGGATCTACTTGCAGAAATGCAGAACTGCAAGTGAACTCAGTGGGAGCTAAACCTCCTGTAAAATCCTGTATTTCACTTAAGACAGTAAAAACCAGCTCAGAGTACGTGAAATATGACATCTGGAGCCGGGGAACCTTTTAGTCTAATTAACCTAATGCCTCAGTTGCCAATTTTACAGGTGAAGGAATGACTTGTCCCGTCTCTGTAGAAAGGCTTGGGAAGAAATTGGTTGCCTTTGTAGCAGGACTGGAAAACAACATGCTGTGAATAGTGTGTAACCACCTCCCTTGATCAGGAGGAAAGCATTGAAAAATATGCTATACTTTTATTTTTGGTACTTTAAAAAAAAACTTTATTAACTGATCAATTTCATATTGATCCAAGCATAAAAATCTCAGTATCGTAGCTCTTGAACTCAAATTTTCCACTTTGAATTAGCAGTCAAAATTTGTAGATGCTGAGAATAATATTAAAATGCAAGTTTAATTAACAGTAATTAAAAACAATATTATTAAAAAACAATAGCCTTTTAATTCTCTTCAAAATCACAGTCAGTTGACCTCAGTAGTAGTTGAATAAAATTTTAGGAGGATCCTCCTCCTCTGTTTATTATGAAAATGGAAAGCATCCTTGCTCAAGCTGTTTACTGCCACCTCACCATGATAAATTTCCCCTTTGTCAAGCTGCATCAACAAGACATCTTTTTTTTTATCCCTTTGTAAAGCCAGCCATTACCTGAAGTTTCCTATGCAAAAAAAAAAAAAAAAAAAAGATTTTAAAAGTTTTTGAAAGGGACAGCGCTACAACAAATAAGTGACTGTGTGTTTGTGGAAATGTCTAGCTCCCAGAGTAAAATGATTTGCTGCTAAGATTTAGTGAATTTAATGCTTTGGAAATAATTCGTTGGAGAGTCTGCAGCAGTGGAGAGTTTTGGGTTGTGGTTTTTTGTTGGGTTTTTTTTTCTTGTTCTTCCTTTTAAGGTGGAGGTGAAAAAGATTTTTTTTGATTGCTACTTTAAGCTGAAGTAGTCATCAAACTTTTTTACTTGTTTCTTGAGTAATTTTCTCAGGGTGTTTGCCTCTGAACCAGTAGCTCTCAGATGGGTCTTTTGAAAGCTTCAGCATAAACAAGGCATTTGAACAGGATGTGCCATGCAGTATTTTCAGGAGAACGATGGGAATTTTGAGCTGCTCAAAGCACAGACATCTTCCTTAGGGGAACTCAGCTGCTAAGAACAGCACTCTTATTTGCTTAGCTGTGTGAAATCCGCTTGCTAGTGGACAATTGTTTTGTGTTTTGCTTTCTTTCCCCCCCAAGACTTCTGTTTACTTGTGTGCTCTTCCATGTGTGTTTTGAGCTGTGCTTTGAAGTTGGGCAGCTAGCTTTAAACAAAAGCTGTTACCATGCTCTGCATAGCATCCAGCTTGATTTCAGCAATCTGATGTGTCAGTGATGTGGTTTAGAGTTAACAAAATGCTGTTCTTTGCTTGCCTTGGCATTGGTTTGTGTAGGATTAAAATTAAAAAAGAAAAAAAGAATCATATCACACTGGGTATGTTGTAAAAAATGCAAGTCAAAGTGTGATTAGAATGTGATTAAATGGCTGTGCAGCAATTATTAATTGGCCAGGCATCTGTCTTGATACATGAGATATTTTATCCTCTGTCACCTTCCTTTTCCTCCTCCCCAACCCCCCCAATAATCTAAAGAATTTCTGAAAATCCAGACTTTGTGTGCACCTAATTTCCTACATAAGTAATTTTAGTATATTGTAGTTCAGAGCGCCTAGATAAAGCAATTTAAAATGCATCCTTTCTGTCATCTTTGAGCATTGCTCTTCAGTGAGAAGGTCCAAATACTACTGCTTTTTCTTTCTTGAGTTTACAGTGGATTCTATGTTCTTCTATATTGATTTTTATTTTAAGGTTAGGGCACAAAATGAGGAGTAGATTCTGAAAGGCAAAAGCAAACACAACTGCAGACAACCAAATTAATTTGTATTCAATTACGTGACCAGTAAATTAGCTATGAGTATTCAACTCTGTTATTTCAAATTAATTTGAAAAAGTTACTAAAATCTGATTAACAAGACTGCTTTATTAAATGGGTATAATATGTGATCATTTATATGAAGTATGTGAACTGTTTCTGAGTGTTTTGCTCTCCTGTCTTGTTTTTGGCAGCAACTGGAATTAGTGGAACCGAGTGGCTGGATCCATGTTCCTCTGACAGATACTCACAAGAAGCCCATTCGCACCTTTATGATCCAGATTGCTGTTCTAGCGAATCACCAAAATGGAAGAGACACTCACATGAGGCAAATCAAAGTGTACACCCCTGTGGAGGAGAGCTCCATTGGTAAATTTCCCAGATGTACAACAATTGATTTCATGATGTATCGCTCCATCAGATAAAAGTTCCTAAAGAGAAATGGTAAAGGTATTTTTTTCATGACCGCATCATTGCTAAAGTATTCAGATACTTAAAGAGCAGGGTTTACTTCAGTGTAATTATATCTTTATACTTTGTACAATTTTGAAATAAAGATAATCTTGTGTTACAGTATGTTGTAGTCTGTAATTTTGTTTCTTTTTCTAGGAGTCTGAGTGCTCTTGTACTCTCTGGGAGGGGAAAAAACAATCCAGGCACTCTTAAAAGAATGTATTTGACTGGGTGGGAATCAATAATTAATTTGATGTCATACAGGTATTTTGGGCTGGTGATTTCTTCCCCTAATGATCATGCATGGAAATAGTTTGTTCTTCTACCAAAAACTGCTCTTTTAGAAGTTGCTCTTCTTGAACAGAGAGGATTTAAAGACATTATCAGTAGTATTTTCCCACTATTACTTATGCTAATGTGTTGTACCCTTTTCTCTAGAGGGTTGTTTCTGCTTAGTGGCCATCTGCATGGATTTAGCCTTCTTTGTAATTGCAAAGTAAATCATAGAGTTATAGAACATCTCCAGTTGGAAGAGGCCTGGAAGGATCATCAACTCCAATTTGCAGCTTCTTGCATGACTACCTAAGACTAATCCATATGACTTAAGTGTTGTCCAGATGCTCCTTGAACTGTGACAGGCTTGGTGCTGTAACCATTCTCCTGGGGAGCCTGTTCTAGTGACTGATAATGCAGTGAAGATGACAATGACATGAAGAAAACCAAACCTTTCCAAATTATTCCATATCGTATATATACATTAATGTAGATACACTGTGTGTAGGTCATCTAGCATGATAGCTGTTGAAAACAGGAGAGTTAGGAATGCTGTGGCATCCTGGAGCAATGTAGGAATAAATGTGGTGGTCCAATGCACCTTCTAAAGTACTGTGAACTCAAGTGTATAACACAAGTAATCTCAGGTTCAGAGCACAGAATTCTTTTAATGTGTGTTTTAAAGTAAAGAGCATTGCGAGGAAAATGTGTGCTTTGTCTGCTTGCTGTGAGTAGGAATATTCAGCACCTCTACTAATGTCTCATAATCTAGTCATTAGTTATTTAATCTTTTAAAAAATGGAGTAGATTTTAGAGAGGTTGTTGAAGTTCAAAGGTTTCTTTTAAAATGTTCAGTACTGATCAAACCCATTCTCCCTCATAGCGCCATGAAAGTTGATGGTCAATCCAGACTGATCTCAGCCAAGGAAAACTTTTGTCACTCTTCTTAATTGTGAGCAAGGAAAGGCTGACAATAGTGGAGGCTCATCAAACAATGATACATAATCCTGCAGAGGAGAAAGGAGGTGAAATAGAGGAAAATAGGAAAGTTGTCAAAGAAGGAGGAAGATTTAACTGTTGAAATTCATTTTATATACTTGATGAAGCTGTTGCTTACTGGAAAGTTTTATCTGTGACTGAATTCCACAGTCTTTAGGAGGGTCATTAAACAGGGCATTTCGTGATAATGAACCTCATAGAGAAGTGCATGACTAATTTGGGGTTTCTATTTAAATGTAGATTCAATCATTTGGGAGGACCTTAATGTTATTTTACCTTTCCATGTAAAAGGTGGATCAACTGCAGAATTCCTGCTTAGCAGAAGCTGGCTGAACTTGTGCCTTTCACCAAGTCTGTCTCTTCAGTGGATTTTCTTATATAGTGTCAGGGAATTGTACATTCCCATTCACTTAATTGAAGCAAATTATGTACTTTTGATGTCCACATGATAGTCTGCTGTTAAAAAACAACAAAAATCCTCTCCTGGATTTATCTAGTTATTTTTGATAAGTTATGGATGGTTTTTAAGAAAGGAGATTATTAGGCATGGGATTTTCCTGTTTTTCTCCCAGAAGATAAGATGGCAGTTTTCTATCCTAGCCTTGCATCATCAAGCCCCTGTTTCCTACTTAAGGATTCTACCACAGATAATTCTGTGGTAATTTTGTGCTTTGGTCAGTAACAGTTATCTTTTCATACATGTCACTCTGCAAGTAATGTCTAGAGTAATACTGCTCTGTGCCAAACATTATCCAGTAAACTAGGAACAAGCCTGTCAGCACGGTCTTGTTCTTATTTCTGTCTTGCCTTCAGTAGGCATCATTTTTGCATCTTTAGAGAACTGTTCTTGCTTTTATTGATTTTTTTCAGGACATCAACGCTCATATGGGATAGGGGGCAGCATTTGTGTCAAAAATTTGGATTTGTTATTTCTGGCAGTGTAGTTGAATAAGATGAAATGTAGCTTGAGTATGTATCCTATTCTGAAATTATGGATTGTGTTCAAGTGGTTTTAAGAACCCGTGATACCCATGGTAAACTGGGTTATGTTAAGCTTCGCTTTTGGGGAAGGAATCTGTACTTACCTAAAAACAAGTGCAGTGGCCATTCTAAATCCATAAGAAATCTTTTCTGTGTTGTTTTGTAACAATTGTAGATACTTTGCATTGCATTGGTATTTAACATCTGTGGAAGTATGCTTGGTTTTTAACATTTTTGGCACTTGGTCACGTAAGGCTGCTGATTTTTAAGTGATGAGATCCTAGATGAGTGTGTCTGAAAATAAAGCAAGTTGCTGCCTTTGTGTACGAATATAGTACTTAGTACTTGAATTGAGATAAACAAACTGGGCTGCCAAGTCATTCAGGAAGTTACTTACATGTATGTTATGTTTAGCTGCTGCTTCTTTTCCTTGCTCATTGTTTTCAGACATGCAGTTGTCTGGGATCTTATCACTTTCTCTTTTTCTCTTGTATAAGAAGCACCTGATAAATATCAAGTAGTACAAGTAATATTGGAATAAATGACAGACAAAATGGAAGATGTATTTGTACTAAAAAAAATCATGATTTGGCAGTGATCTGACTCATCACTTCAAATAGTGGTAATTTAGGGGGTTTAAAACTTTTTCTTGGAAGATACCACACTAGGCCTTTCTGCCTCACAGAACAGAAATTTGATTCCCAGTGTAAGTATAAAACCCTTCCTTTTAATTAAAGTTTAGCTTATTTCCTTTGCAGACATGTAGAAGAGGGAGGTATCTGAGTGACCAGGATCTTGAGGAACTGTTGAAATGAAGGAGAGTACCTGTGTTTTGACTAAGTCATGTCTGTGTGTCTTCTTAGCACCACAGTGTAAATAAAAAAAGGCAGATGGCAGGACAGGGAGAAAAGAGGTATTTGCTGCTCCTGGTTTCTAAAATGGAGAAGAGCAAAACATTTATGTTTTGTTTAAGTTCACATAGGGAATCTCTGGCAGAGTTGGAAGTTCAAGCCATATCATCACTGTCTATCTTCACTGTGAAGCTGATTTTCAGATAATGATCCTGTTTCAAAGACAAATTTTTCAGTAATGCAATTTCTGTATGTAATTCCATTTTAAAGTTTAAACTATATTTTGGGTTCTGCTGTTCTAGTTTAGTCTGTAGGGGAGATGCCAGCACCCTGACTATAGATGCACCACTGAAACTCTTCAGCTGCGTCTTGGTGCTTGTTCTACCTCCCTGAAGCAAGTGTTACTGTTGGTACTTGATTTCTTCACCTGTGTTAAAACAGTTCAAGGGAAGTAATTGAAACATTATTCAGGCTTGAAATCTGTTTATACGTTAGAGAGAGCCAGATATTGAGATTGCCAGTACTGACTAGCAAAAACTCAGGAACTTGGGCATAATGAACGAAGGGATGGAAGAGACTGAAGGACCATGGAGAGCTACCAGATATTGGGAAGGCAAATTGTTGCCTCACGTAATAGGGCAAGCCACAGCTTTAGGCAGTAGGTCATTGCTTGAAAAATCCCCACCTTTCATACAGCAGTAGCCAGCAATAATTTTAATTGCCTGGACTGAAGAACTGCAAGTGAAACAGGTGCTCAGGCAATTTGTGCTGCCTGGAGTGAGTCAGGGTCATAAGACTGAACCTAGTAATTAGGGCTGAATTGCACTACACCTTGTAAAGAAAGAATGAGAGCCAGAAGCTACTCTACTAGTAAACTTCTCAGGAAATCCTGAAGACGTTAACAGTTTGTCAACCATAAATGTGTGTCTTTGTTTCAAAATGGTCAGTGGGTTTTTCTATAACCTGTATTTCCAGGATGGGTCTGCTCGGTGAAATACAAAAGAAGAGTTCATTGCTCTGCCAGGCCTAAATGAAAGAGTAAGTTGTTATCATAATGTTACCGTGTTTTGCTGTGTAAATGAATTATGGACATAATTTTTAGTGGATATTTTTCTTGAATTTACCACTAAACTCTGCAGCTTTAGGAGAATGCATCTGAATTCTTTGGGATTATTGGATGACCCAGACTGACCTCAGCACATGCTTGCCTGCATGGGGGAAGTAGAGGTTTGGGGCTCTGAAGAGCCCATGGTTATAACATGCAGTGCAGTGCAGTGCTTTGAGGGCCTGACTTGTTTAATTCCTGGTAACCTTTGCGCTCTTATTCCTAAATTTTGTCATTCTGTGTTAACGGTTAATTAACACTGATGCATTGATCACAAGAATGCTTTGCATTCTTTTTCATGTATACAAAAATATTATTTAAGTACCACATTACTTTACTTCTTTAATTAAATGCAATAGTTTTTTGCTGGAGCATGAGATAAGAATCTAAATGCAATTAAAATGTTCATAATATTAAAGAGTATGTCCCTCTAAAGATGGGATTGCTGAGGCTTCCAGGCAAAGGTATTGGGTGGTCTGCTGTTCGTTTGGAATACTTAAGTGTTCTGGTTTAGATCAGAAAGGTGTTAAGGTGCTTTTATAAAGCTGCATAAAGCATCATTAAACATTGTTCATGGAGGCAAATTTAAAGTCATCCTTCACGTGACATATTTGCTGTAGCTCCAGGTTGACATTTCAAAGAGCTGTTTTATGTCAGCCTAACAATTGCCTGTGACAGTTTCTCCATTTGCACCAAGGGAGAAACCTCTCCTGCAGCAGTCAACAGTATTAGCATGGTTTAGTTTAATGGCAGAATGAAAAAAACACCAACCCAACCCCAAGGCCCAGGTAATGAAAATTATATTAATACTTGATGCTGCTAGAGGATATAATCCAGACATAATTATATATGAAGTGAGAAAGTAAGTTTGGGATCACTGGAAACATTAAATACCTAAACTCTGATCCCACTGAAGTGAATTACTGCTGTTAATTATAAATAACTATATAATTGTAATAATAATTATAAATAACTGTAGGGGAACAGTTTAGCCAATATTTAATGCTCTAATTTAAGGAAATTAAATGGGATCATTGACTTCCCAGTTATATAGATAAAAAGAGGCAAACCTAGAGCAGTTTTGGAAGTTTCTTTGTCAAATGCTTCTTTCAATATGCAAAATTAGGAGTAAATTCCATACACATGCAATGTAGTACTGAACATGCAATTTGTTTAATTCTTTTAAACTTAGAAGGTAAAAATTCCTTGCATAAGATGAGAGCATCAGAGCTCTGCAACATTTCACTTTTTGGATGTTTAATATTATTCTTGAGTATATGACTGAAATTGCGTGGGTGACGATGTCTAGCTTACAAGAATGATCTAAACAAAATTCCTCATGGCTGTTTCATTTCAATATTTACCATATTTTTGTACTGGCACATAATCTGTAATGTGAAGCAGCAGAGAGGAAAGCATCTATAAATGAGTCTCATTCACCCTAGAAAAACACTACCATGATAAACAATTAATTTATGAGAAAGTAATGTCTAGGCATTTTAATTAGAAAACACCTCAGGAAAGGAATTGTCTTGTTCTCTGCATTTGTACATCTCCTTTAAAAATGTGTTTTTCACTTTGTTTAAACTGATTAGAAATTTCAAGGAGAAGGTGAACTATAAACTCTTACTACTCTTTTGCAAAGGTTTTACCTGTTTTTCTACACAACTGCTTCAGGTTGCTCTCCTGTTGCCACTGAAAATCAATATAAAATAAAGAGGTGTTCATTCATTCTGGTGCTTCAGAGTAGAATCTTTAGTGTGGGGCACACATCTCCGAAAAGAACTTCTATTAGGAACAAATAAAACCATAAAACCTAATCTTTCAATTGTATTTAATTTAATGCTCATGTTTTGTTTGATGTGATTTTTGATTTCTTAGAATGTTTTTATCTTTAAATGCAATGTAATTTATAATGTAAGACCTACTGCTAGGCCAGGATCTTGTGACCTCTTGTATTCAGTTTTAAAGCTTATTCTACTTTTAGTTGAGACTAGTCTTAAATATTTCAGATGTTATGCTTTATCTGTTCTGTCTGGTACTATTTCCCATTATTTGGTAGTTGGCAGGAGAGAATTACAGCACTTCTAAAGGTACATTTTTCCATTGGAAAACCAGTGGGAACACTACTGGGCCAAAGGTTTAAACTGAAATCTTACTGAAAGCTTCCAGGCTATTGTTAATCTTCTAGCAGAGATAGCTCATCTTTCAGTACAAATTATGTGTATCTTCATTATGTTTGATTTTCTATCTGTTAATTTATTGAAAAACCAGGAGTCTTTATATTCTGTTGTCTCTTAACTAAGTCTCAAGTTATTCTAAACCTTCTAGTAGGTGGATATGTAACTCTCAGTGGGGGCACATGTACCACATGTGCTCATATGCTGCTGTATCCCACATTCCCAATCCTACTGTATTTTCATACTCTGATTATTCAATGTAGTTTTTAAGGCCTTGCAAAAAAGCAGTGATGTAGGTCATCAAAAAATAATTTTTCTTTTAGTTTTTTTATTTTAATTCTTCCCTAACCTTGTGTTTCTACCCGTGGTAACAATTTGGTTTTAATTCTTCCTTGTTTGTGATTTTTTTTTTAAATTTGTTTGTTTCCTTCATTTTCATATTTTATGAAGTCTTTTTATGAAGTAGTTGTACTTCTAAAAGGAGGTAAGTTCATCTGGGTATACCTGAAAAAACCAGGAAATTATTTGTCTCTATTAGCCAACAAAGTGTTTGTGTCATCCCTGGATCTCTCAGAGATATTTTTTGAGTATATCATTCACATCAAATGGCTGTTTAGACTGCTCTCCTCCAGATGCTGCAGTTTTCATTTCTTCCAGATAGAAGAATTAACTGTGTTCTCATGTTAACATAAAGCAAAGGCAGCCTCATTAAACCAGTGGGACAGTGCAAGCTAGGAGAGACTCAGGTCTTGCATATTAAATGGAAAAAGATTGATACATGTATCTTGCAAAGTTTGCAATGACAGGCTTACCTATGTTGTCAAAAGTCAAGATTATTCAAATTGTTTGTACAATCCTCCTGCTCCCGTAATTTATGCTGCCTCTTGTATATGATTATATGTTCTTTTTCCCCCACCTTATTTTAGGAATGAATCAAAATAGCATAGCGAAAAGTGTCTATGACCTCTGATTCTACTGGAAATTTGAAAAGTGTGGAGTGAATGAGGTGAAGTCTTGCAGAAAGGGAGGACATGGTTCTTTGATTAAGACAGATTGCTGTTTGGAAAGTTGGACTCCATCTTTATTTTCCCACACAACAACTCTAGCAAAGTCACTTGAATATTTTCATAGGTGATCACTAATTGTCTGTTTCTTTCTCTGAAAGCTCTGGTTCAGATTTTCTAAAGTATTAGTGAAAGTACCTGGCCTTCTCAGATGTTCCTAAAGGCAGAGGCTTGCTTGCATCATTCATTCTGTTCAGCTCAAGAGAGAACCTGAAAAACAACAAAATCTTCTCATAAAAACAATGTAATTCACTTATTGAGGCCAGAAGCTTGCATTCAATTAGTTGATTTCTCTGGCTTCTCATGGCAGCCCTAAATTTTTTTCTCTAGAAGTCATCATGTCTGAACCCTGCTTCACTCATTTGCAGTGCTTGCTTCCTCCCCAGTCTTCAGTCTAGGCCCAGTCTCATTTCCAAGTCTAAGTGCTTTTCCACCCTAGCCTTTGGTTTTCCTCTCAGCCCCGTTTTCCTTCCCCAGAGTTCTCTGTCTCCGTCCCTTTCCCAGAGTCACTGTAGCAGCATGCTGTATCCTATTCAGTCAAACATTTTCTCACCCACTGCTCGTTTTCTCAATATCCCCCCAGAATCCCGTAATTTTCCATTTTCCCTCCACTAATCCTGAAGATTTTCCTTTCTTTCCCAGCTAGTCCCAACTAATACCACATGCTTCCTCCCCACATTGCATAATACATATTCTGCTTTTCATCTCTCTTCCCATCCT
>NW_008240042.1:3233864-3237483 GCF_000691975.1 Corvus brachyrhynchos
GCTGAAGTTACAGATGATGAGATTATTGAGAGCACTGGGGAGAGATTTTTCTGCTTTTGGTTACAATACTCAACCCAGCCCAAGGATACAATACCTGAAAGTAGCTGTTACAGCAAAAGGTGGACTTTGCCCCATAGCTTCACACCAAGATCATGTTCAGGATTGTTCTGTGGGGTGTGCATTTTTAGGCTTGGCCAAAATTGGGCAGACTTTCATGAATGGTTCTATGTATATCTCCTACTCTCTCTCTGTTCCCATCTAATTTCAGAAACTCCACTGTAAAGCATTCGAGTGCTAAAAGTTTCCAAATAAAAGATTGTGAGAGTATTTCTCTGAAATGGCTGAATAGTTTTGGCTGGATTTTTCAAAAATAAATTCAGCCCGAGGCAGACAGCTGGTATGGGAAATTTCAGCTAACAGAGTTGCAATTTGGCTAAGTTTTGAGAAACTCGGAAGAGATTTGTGAGGGAATGAACCCTGGGTAATGGTTCACATTTCACCAAATAGCATCTTCTGGGCAATGTGCTTTGTCACTTTGCGTGGACCTTCCCATTTGGTTTAAAATTAATTCTCTACAGAAACTAGCTAAGCTTCAGTACATTAGAATAGCTATTTTTATTTGGGGTTTATAGAGTCAGAGTGTTTTAAAATAATTTATTTGCTTCCCCAGTCTAGTTGAAGTATCTTTCTATGTAGGTACGGTCTGCCAAGGGTATTTGTACTAAAAAGATCTCTGTTCTTTTATGCTTGTTTATAGCTTCCACCAGGGATTTGTGCTAGAGTAGCAGTGTCCCAGGATGAGCTCTGAGAGGGTTTTAACCTAGCATTGTCTGTAGCACCCTGCTGGGAATCTGCTTCCCCAGCGTGCAGTCTGTATGGTAGTAAAAGGAGCAGAGTAACGCCTCCTGCCCAGTTCTCCTGAGCTGCTTGTGTGAACCAGGCTTATTCACACTCTTGTTTTTCAAGCTCTGTCATTATTAAACTTTTCTTTGTTCTTTCTTCACCCTCCCCATGTCTTTTCTATACAAAAATGAGAGGTTATCAGGTTATGTCAGCAGAAGTTCAAAATAAATAAAAGTATATTGTTCTTAAAGCTGTATTTAAGGTGTGTAGCTTAAACCTGGCTGAAGCAAGCTGGAGACATTTAAAGCTTTTGCATAGTTTCTAAACAGGACTGAACAAATTTATGGAAGAAAAATCCTCTGAAGATTATGAAATCCAAAAGACAGGCCATAAACTGTTGGAGATTACCAGAGTACCGGGTGAAATACCATTATATACTTGTGCTCTTACACCGTTCCCTTGGGAATTGCTTGCTGGCATTGGTCTATACCAGTGCCTTTTTAGGAGCAGGATGGCATCAAGCCCTAACAAGACCAAACAACTGGTGCTTGGAAAGGGATAAGGGAAACAAGAATTTGGAGAAACAAAGTGACTACAGGGGACAGACAACAAATGTGGCAAAAGGAAGGAGTGTTAGGTTCAAAGGGTCAAAGATGAAGATTTTTCTCTCCTGTTCAGAGCACCTTCCAAAGCACTAGAAAGTGCTTGAAAATATCGAAGGACCCAGTGGATACTTCCCTGGGCTCCTGTCAGGGACAGGTTGTTGAACTAAATGGACCTCATGGATTTACTTGTTGCTGCCATTTGTACATTTTTCAGTGATTAAGTTCTTCAACATTTTGCTGTTGCCAAAACTTGTGTAGAATGTGAAGCCAACTGAGAGTAGAAACATCATGATTTGATAATTAAATATTGCATTTCAGTAACACCAAAAAGCAAAATTTTGAGGAGGAGTATGTTTAAGAAAGGAGCAGGGGAAAAGACCCTAACTGTTTTCTCATCACAGTACACTGAGAAAATGTTTAGACTGATACATAACCTTCGTAGTGTTATGTTCTATAAAACTGGCAAGAGCTTAGTTCTTAGTCTGAATGCTATGCTTGTTTTGAAATTTAAATAATAAACAATTTATATATGTATATATTTTAGCTTAAAATCACATCTTGTCGGATTTGGCTGTTAATAAAAGCTTATGGTGGAATCAGCACTCTGTCCATCCAGTGAAAATATGAACAGGACCACACAAAATGCTTCCACTGTGTCATTCCTTTTACTGCTGTTCCATTAAAATAAACTCCTTGCCACAGAACTTACTTGTCATTTCCCGCTTCTCAAAAATATCACAAGTAATGTAGTTTCTAAAGCTTTTCCACTTCTAGCTCTGGTATCTACTTGATTGTGTTTGCAGAAGATCTCTTTATTTTCCTCCCTGCCATTCCTTTTCAAACACATGCAGAACTGGATCTTAGATATACTCTATTAAATGCACTTTTTGGCCAACACTGCTTACAACTAAACCTAGGCCAGTCAGATAGTGTCATATTCATCTTGGTTTCTGTCATCACAGATTCCAAAAAGAAAGTACTTTAGCTCTTAATGTAAGTATTCTTCTGTCCATGTCTACTTTAGCATTTATTGAGATAAATTCTTTTTGAATTGTATCTGCTTCTGCTTACAGTATGCCTTTTCTTTTTCTCCTGGATTTCATAGCTTACTGAGCTCCACTGAAGTAAGAAGAAAAAGAATTTATGGGCATTTGTTGGACTGGATAATTAGCTCATCTTGCTTGTATGTTTGTGCTGTCACCTATAATGTTGTCCTGTGTCACTATTAGGTCTGCTGAGCTTTCTTAAATCATAAAAACCATGTGTTCATTCTTATTCAACTTCATTGATTCAGAACTATTTTTGTTTCATCTGACAACAGGATTTTCCCCTGTTTTTCACAAAGCATGATAGTAATTCTTTAACATGTGTTTTCACTTCCTGAAGTTTTTGTAATTTACTTCCAGTTAGGCATGTGCATAACTAGGATTTGTTTAAAAAGCAGAGGAACCTGTTTGCCAGAGAGATATCTTGCTATTTCTTCTTCATATGTTCACGTAAAAATTCACAAAATTTCTTTGAATGCCATCTTAAAATTCAAATTGTAGGTAGTGATACCTTCAAATCACTAATGCCCAGGTGAACTGGGACTTCGGAGATTTAAGATGAGTTATTGTCATACAAATTTATTATTCAGTACCACCAGCTTTGTCATTGTATCGCCTGATGGAGTCTATCACAACACAGAATTATTAAGGTATTCTCCCTAAGACTCAACTACAGTATTGTGATCCAGTGGTGTTCCCATAAATGATAAAAATTCATCAGATTGGTGTCCTAATGGGGCTATAATTCTGTTCTGGTAACAAAACACAATCAAACATTACAGGTGCTGTAAACATCTTTAGCAGTTATTGTTTTAAGCATGATAGTGCATTTTATTTTGCAAATCATCTTTACCTCTTAAAATCCTGGGCTCAAATAGCAGCACTCTCTTCCTCATACAATTGATGAGTACTTACAACATTTTGCTATGTTTTTGTGTGCAGTTAGTTTCCAACACCTTCTCTTAGTTTACAGCAGTGTGAATAATCTGCATTTGCATGCACTGGCAGCAGTGTTCCCAAGCTGGCAGGCAGGGAATGCTAACTCACAGGGCTGTGCTTGAATGCATCACTTCTGCTGTGCTCTTCCCCTCCCCTGTGCCAGCAGCTGAGAGAGCTGTGAGTTTT
>NW_008240042.1:3237800-3243285 GCF_000691975.1 Corvus brachyrhynchos
CTCATTGTCAGTCAAGCCATGCCAACTGCACCAGCCAGTAAAAGCATATAGGAAAAATAAATTTGTCATAGGAAAAGTACAGAAAAATTATTACTTTCATGCAAGACTACAGTAAAGGCACTGTTAGGCTATACTTTGCTAACAAGAAAAAAAATAACTTTCAAAATCGGGGGTTTGTCAATGACAGTGTGCTTGAGGACACTTCCATCCAAAGGGTTAGGACCAAAATTTGGTTTTTTAAAAACTGCTATAACAGTAACATTTTTATTAACTCTGTGAGTGGATGAGACAACATGATACCATTGTGCTCTATCATTCTCAAAAAATTCTGTGTGAATAATAGTAAAGGGACGTGCTGGCTGATACACAGGAAGATACAAGAGATGTGTGTAGTGAAAATTATGTTTGATGATGACCTGTACTTTCTACAGTGGTTTATTCATTAAACCTCCAAACATAGTGTGTTTTTTAGGTTATTTAAAATGTAACATAAAATAATAGAAAGTAAAATAGTTGTTGAAATACTTTGTGACTTGTAAAGACACTCAGCAGACTTCTGGTTTTTAGTTGCCATTTCCTCTTATTATAGGGAGGCAAAATCAAACAGGCTCCTTTTTTTGTAGCACTTTGCTTCTAATTACAAATTTCAACTTCAGGATTCATGTGATTATTTTGTGTCTAATTCTTCCAAAGAACTTTGGAGGACCATAGAGAAAGCATTGTGATACCAAATGCTTCAGCTTATGCTTAAAACAGCTTAGTCTTGGCACACTAATCTAGATAATGACAGTTTGTATTTTTTGTTGCTCATACATGTTTAGCAGAATCAATCTCATAAAAGCCATAGTGCAACTAAAATGAACATTAAATAATACACACAAAATTTGTCAGAGCTGTCTTGAAGGACTGTTGCAAGTGCATCAATTATTTAACTTAAAGACTTAGACCAAGCTCAATAATCTCTACTTAATATATTGTACTGACATATCAGAGACCTAATTTTGCTCAAGGCTTATTCCATGCGTCAGAGGTGGCTATTGAGTAGAAAACTCTTTTTACTACTCTGGAAATAACTATTACATGCCATAAAATGGTGTCAGGCCTTCTGAAGTCAAAATGTTCAGAGAGTATAAAATGTGCAGAATGTTACAGGTGCTTAGTTTTGACATTTATGGACAATCAAAACTGATGTACAGTCAAAACTTGAAGAAACAAATCTGTACCAAAAGCAAAGACTATATTTTCTATCCTGCTGAGGGGGCTTTCAGTAACAAGAACACTTAGGATTTTTCATGGGAAGAATATTCCCTGTGTGGTAGAAAGCTAATAAACTATGCCTTCTCTTATACCTGCTATCTCTGAGATCCTGATACAAGGCAAGGAAGGGACTATGATGCCAAACTGCAAATAACACAAGAGATTGGTGCTCGTAGATTGCACCATATCAACTCCTTTCCTGACATGAAATGCAGAATCTGTTTTTATCTAATGACAGAAAAGGAGTGAGTCACCCATTGTTATGTGAGTTGAATGTGCACAGCGCATATGAAGCCATATATAACTCACAGAAAGTTATTTATGGGAAATAAGAAGCCAGGAGAAAAATAAAATTTCTGCAATACAAAAATATAAGTAGTTATAAAAGCAATATTGACATATTTAATGTAAGATACTCTGAAGGCCAGGCTATTGCCAGTCTAGTTTATGACAGTTTGTCTTGAAGGGAGGGGACAATGCTCTTCTGCCTTCACAAGATAGGAAAAAGTTGAGTTTCTATTAATGTCACATCAATTTTGTTCAATTGATCAGAGATTCCTTTTTAAGTGTACTTGTGCATGGGAGGAGAACCTAAGAATGCCAGAAAAACACTCTATTTTGCTAGATTTTTGTTGGTCCTTCAGGTACTTTAGTTAAAGCTATCTCTTCCCTTGTGATAATTTAGAACTTGGCAGAAATGCTGCATAGAGTAGGTGTAACAGCAGTGATAAATTACTCCATCTTTTGGAATGGAGTTTAGCTGTCCAAAATTCCAAGAGATGCCTGTACCAGAAAACCTGCAGTGGTCTTTCCCTGGGCTCATGTGAGCCCTGAGAAGCCCCAGGAATTTCATGTATTCCTTTATCTATGTGAGCGCTGGCTTAGGTCATGAAGTCAATTTAAAGGCTTAAATAAGAGCCATCCTTCGCTTCTTAACACAGTTTTTTAATCTGCAGAATGCCCACTCTGTTATCTGACTATGTCAGAAAACCATAGGACCTGTATTTTCACTGGTTCATTTCCTCTGGCTATCTATGGAATCACTTAGGTCTGATTTTAATTAGCAGTTATGAGTCACTGGTGTGTGTGTTTATGAAAGAGCAGAGGAAAATACTCTAGTCTGGTTGTTTGGGCACGTCTCTAGGAATTGGGAAGAATTGTGTTCTCTTCTCTCTGCTGGCCTGATGAATGTTTCCTTCAAGTGGGTCAGCTTAACATGAAAAATCTATAAACTGTTTTCCTCTCCTTACTTTCCTCATTCTTGCATCCTGACCTGCCACACAAGTGATAGAAGAGGGTTGAAATCACACTGGATTGGAAAGGTCGGTGAGCTCTGGCCCTGCACGTGGGTGGTGGGTGGGTGAGGGAGAGGGAAATCCACTGTCCTCCTCCGTTGTCCAGAGGGAGGTGTTCAGGAGCACATCTGCACCACCATCTCGGACTCTGGGCTGGCTATGTCTGCACTCCAGTCCTGAAGCATCCCTGCTGGAAATCACAGCACATGGTGGTGTAGGTGTACTGGCTGGAATTCTATTCATGTTGTGTCAACATATTCTAGTTTCAGGAATAATGCAAATCCATCTCTAAGGCATTTGCTGTAGGTGAGTCTTACACAGCTCCAAGCTCAGCTTGCTCCCTTTGAGGACTCTTTCTTGAAGTCTCTCACCAAACACTGCCAAGAGAGCTGAGATTGCCAGCTTGGGACTCTGGTTTCCACTGACTGGCAAAACAACAAACTTTTGGGAGCTGTTTCAGTGAATACCTTCTGTGAGATAGCTCTGATTCTCTGTGACAGTATCTTTATTGAGACTCAGGCTCAATGTTGTTGTCTTGCAAGCTCTGAAAAAGGAAGAACAATTTGAATTTTTGGACCCTTTCTTCATTTAGAGCCCTGATGTTACTACAGTGACAAGTGAGACCTCATCTGTAAATGAGCAGAAGCCAAAGCACAGAAAATCCTTCTTAAAGATGGATCTTGGGGATGGCCCCCAAAGCCCTACTTGTAAGAGAAAGGTATGTTCCAAGAGAAGAAGGAAAGGCCCATTGTAATGTGGCTCTATACACAGTTGTGCTGTGGAGTGGTAATTCCTGGGCTGTGCTGCTGAAATGCATTTTAATAGAGTTCCTATATTTCTGGGATTACGGTAAGTATGGCTGCTTCTCCTGAAAAGTAAACAAATACATTCCTCAGTGTGAAATCCCACACAAATGGACTAAACACAGATTGTGACTTTCACTTAAACTCCCTGTTTTTGGAAAGAATTCTAATTTTTCTTTTGAATTGGCATAAACTATTCTTGAGCAACTAACTTCTTTTCAGTTTACTCCACCCTCTTTTCCTGATTTCTCATGCTTCTAAAGGGCAATGGGAATACATCAGTTAGCCATTTAATCACCAGCTAAGAGGTTTATAAGTCCTTTGCTAGAAGAGCTTTTTGTGCGGATGGGTTTTTCTTGGACCAAATGGGCTAAATAATCCTGTACTTACCAACTTATCATCTGTCCTGTATCTTTTATGTACAAACAGAACAAGTCTCTCAGTAATTGGAAAATCCCTCTTTCTTGCTGCAGAAGACCAGGCTGACTGAAATTATAGGCTGGAACCAGTGGGGATTTAGCCACATCACTCATACAGAATTTGTGTGTCAATACTACTTAGTCTAATTGATAGGAATGAAGAAGTCAGAATGTGGACTTAAATTTCCTTCATTCACAAATGTATCTAATATCAATGAACTTTTAAACATAGTTGTTATTTACATAAGCTTCTGTGGTTGTAGATTTTTCTCATGTCCACTTTCTAGACAATTGATCCAAATCTCTAGTCAGGCCTCCTCAGACAGAGGAGTAATATTACCAATAGCTGGAGAATTTCCAGGTGTTACTTTCCTTACACACTCAGCAGGCATTAGGCCTGCTGATAAGCTGCCAGGCACTACTGTGTCATATTTATGCAGGCATAAAAGCCAGATAGAAGTTAGTTCCTCTCGTGTGTGTATCAGAGTGGCCCCTGCCTCACCTCTGCTTGAATTCCAGTAAGATTTGTGAAAACTGAGATGGTGTGGGCACATGGCACAGCAGCCACCAGCTGCTGAAACAGCTCCAGTTACTGCTGGGAGATGGAGTGAGGCTGAATACCTTGTATTTAAAACTGAATTTTCATCTCTCCCTCAGCTGCGTGGAGTGCTGTTCTCTAGCAGTTCAGAATTCAAGATCTGGATTAACTGGAGTAATGAGAAGTTGGTGAAAGTGTAAGACTTAGCTGGTGATGCATCCAGAACTCATTTTCTCCCAAGACAGCATGTTCTCTGACATACTGTCATTAAGTCCAGAATTTCTAATGCTTCTACTGCTTAGAAATGAGAAGGCAGAAAGAGATTAAAAATAAAATCCAACAAATGACTTTAATAGAAATATCTAATATTTTAAAGTGTTTTTTTAAGCTGCAATATATAATAGACTAGTATATTATTCTATGGGATACTTACTTTCCTTCCATATTCTGTAGAGGAATATCATTCTCCATATAATTTCAAAAATATTTTTGTAGCATCCTTCCAGTTGTCTGGTTCTCAAACAAGGAGACAGCCCATTAATTAGAACTCACAATGAATTTTGTTCCTATTTTTTGTAAATACTGATGACTCACAAACAAACCAACATCCTTACATTTCATTTGACAATCACAGTCATGGGAACTTTTTTTTTGAGGGGTAATGATAGAGATACAGGATTGAAGACACTTTTTAGATCATCAACTCCAGTCCTCCTTCTTATACATGCCTATAGAAGTATATTGATTTTATATATACTAACTTGGTTAACATCAGTTCATACATAGTCGAAGGAATATTAAGCTAGACTAAACTTCTCATAGTTGATACTAGATTTACACTGTGATATCAATTGAAGAGGCTTCTGTCGTGGTTTGACACTGGCCCAACACCAGGCACCCACGAGAGCCGCTCGCTCACCCTCCCCTGCCACAGCTGGGCAGAGGAGGGAAAAGGAAAAAAAAAATTAACGAAGGCTTCATGAATGAGATAAGGACCTTATTGAGAAGTAAAGAAGCCCTTAGAACACCTTCCACCCCCAGCCCCTCCCTCCTTCCCACTGACAGTGCAGGCAGACAGGGCCTGGGGGTTTGGTCAGTCCATCCCCGAGATTTCCTCCCGCTGCTCCGGGACAGGAGTCCTTCCCCTGTGAGGCCGTGGGTCCCTCCCACAGG
>NW_008240042.1:3244507-3261706 GCF_000691975.1 Corvus brachyrhynchos
CTCACAGGGGCCAGCTTTGTGGCCCCCCTGCTACCTAAAACCAGGCCGTGCCAGACCAGTACAGCTTCACTGACTGCCCCAGAATTACGATACTTTGCAGCAGCCAAGGAGAGCAGGTACAGCAGTCATGCACTGTTGTGCTGCTTACTGCACATCAGTGGAACAAGACTGGTTGCTGAGAACAGTGATCTATTTCCTCCAAGAATCCTGTAAAATAGACTTTAAACTACATTGTGTGATTTCTGCACTTAGTAAAACACAGTCTTGTAAGTGGCATTTACTTTAACAGTAAGACACTGTTATTTGTGCCTGGATTCTCTCTGTTCTTGAGTGCACAATAAAAACCATGGCTGACCAGTTTCCTATATGGAGCTTGTGTTACTTAGTTTGAAAGAAATCTACAGCCAGTCTGTGCTCTGTATTTAGGAGTTCTGCAGTCTTAATGAGGTGCACAATCCCTCACTTTAAGGAGATTAAGCTCTTCAAAGAGAAGTGCATTTTCCTTGAATATGTATGTATGTGCTTTTATCTGTGATGTCACTTTACTTCTCAGGGTTGTTTCTTTTTTCATTCTGGCAGCTCCACCAATGTTTTGCAATCAACAAATGCTATTTATACATTTTTCAATACTGTGCCACTGTGAAACTTTGGACTATGCATTGCTCTAAGATGCAACTCCTTGATATTCTGTCCTAGAAAAATGAATGCAATTTTTATCGATAAATATTTGTTAATCATATTTTAGAATGTACTCAAATATCAAATTACTTGTACTTTTGCACTCTTGGGAGAATGTTAAGTTAGAGCTTGTTTCTACATCAGAGAAATAGAGAAACAGTTCCATCAGAGGCACTTTAGTAAAGATGCCATTTTACTTATGTGGGATACGAAGAGCTTACTGAGCTTGCACTGAAAGTTTTAAAAAGTTGCCTTTCCAACAGAAAGTGGAAGTCAATGAGTAATTAACTTAATTTTAGTGAAATACGAGTTTATCCACTGATAAAAAACACACTGTGATTGTTGTGTATTAGGAATGTTAGCAATTCTTTGAGATAACTTGAACATACATTCCTGTAGAATTAATTAAGCTGTAATAATTGTGTTGTGCATCAGCTACCCAAACCTTTAGGGCCTCGTCTGTCTCACACTGAAGCTAACACACTTCTCAGCTGACAGCAGATTCTAAATTAAGTTGTTGTGAGTTGAAAGTTTTGAACTATACTTCCTTTTATTTTTTTTTCTTTATTTAATTTGAATCTCTTTCCTTTTTGGGACTGTCTTAAATTCATGATCTCCACTGAATTCAGAGGATGAAGGATAACACGAATAGCCCAGAAACTCTCTTAAAAGTCACACATGGCTAGATGTGGGACAGTGTGTCCAGGAAATATTGCTTATGCTTGCCTGTTCCTTATATTTGTTTTTCCGTAAACATTTATCGTGACTACTTTCAGGTACTGAGCTACAGTATGTGCATCTATATATGTATTTAAAGTTTTCAATACAAAAAATTACATGGACCCTAGAATGTATCTAATTCATCACTGGCATTCCAGATCTTTTCATGTCAACAAAGGTAATTTAAAGCTTTTGTTTTGTACATGTAGCCTTCCTCTTGGACAGAAGCTTAATTTGGAACTGCAATACTGCTGAGACACAGTCATAAAATACTGACATAAAGCACTCTCTCAGCAGCCATACCAAGAGATGATTAGGTAAGATAGCAACAGTAGTGCTGAGCTTTTGTACTCCCAAACCAGCACAGTACTTCCTTGAATGCCCTTATAAACTATGACTAGTCCTGAACTATTTTAAATTCTTGTGGGAACCATGCTGGCAGTGATCTGCCTAAAGGATTATGCAGAGATAACACATTCCCTACAGAGTCCAGCTAGGCTAGCTCCCAAAACTGTAAGACCAGGAGCTTATTTTATGAGGTCTTATACTGTAATTTTGAAGTGCATGTTGATCTTTCAAAACCACTGGAGGAGAATTTGAGCTTTGCCAATCACAGACATCGAAAAGTCTTCAGTCAGAACTCCGAAAGTAGATTGGTGAATGCCTGTCCTGCTTAAACACTATTGCACCCACCACTATATGGTGTCATGGAGGCATTATATCCCTAATATCCCCTATAGATTGCTCTTCCCAAAGCCAAGGGGGCTCTGTGCTTCACTGAGCAGCTCTCCATTACACTATATGGGATTACACTCTATGGGATTTAAGAGGAAGAGTCTCATGGGAGAGCTAAGCTGGTTTCATTAGATAAGCTGATAAAGCTGGAACTCTTTTCAAGGTCTCTTCCAAAATATTAAAAAGTTCAGCACTCCTCCAATCCATGATCACAACATGACGTTATGGTAGATTGGTAAATAAGAGACACAGTGTAAATTTACCCTTTAATATATTATTTAAATAATATACAGGAGAGAAGTAGGTAAGTTACTTAAGAGTTTAGATGACTTCAGCAGCTTTTAAAAATACGTTTCATCTCATGATAGCTCTGAAAAATGTTTTCAAAGCTGGGAAGACATTGTTGTGTCTGAGTTGTTCTTTGGGAACAACTGAGCAGCCTAGAAATCACCATTATGGGTAGATTTTTTTTTTCCCCACTCATCTGTCTCTTTCTCTTTATCCTGTGCTGGAATATTCTTACTAATGACATATTTCTAGCAGAGGAAGATGAAACATATAATGCTACTTAGAGTGGTTTTACTGCTAATAGTTTGGGTTATGGATGCTGTTGGTCTGCACCTTTATACGTGAAAATGTGATTTTTAAGTTAGAAAATAAAAACTGAAAAGAAGTGAATTAACAACAAAGTGCATGGAAGTTTTCAGTATTCTAAGATAATATCTATTCACATAAACCACCAGGCTACAAAGGATTTCAGCATTTTACAAAGCTTCTGCTCAGCTTCCAGCTGGCAAAAATAGTGGTATTTTCAATAGTAGGAAAGGTGGTGGTTATGCTGTTTTGCATTGCAGAGTGTTCTTATTCCATGTTGTGTCATGTCTCAGAGTAGGTCAGTCCAAAATCAAGAATGAAAGAAATGAAACTTTGAAGATATTTGTTTTTTCCAGCTCAGTAACTCAATATTTCATCAAGGGTCTTCTGGGAGCTGATCTGAATATGTTGCAGTGAAGAGAGTAGCCAGGGAGGAACTCTAATGACTCCTCACTATACATTCCTGACTGCCTTCAAACGATTTGGCGGCCATAATTTTTTAAAACATTCCAAGCACTCATCTCTCATTGTCTTTTGTGGTTTGGACAGAGTATTGTTGATTGTTGGACTGGTTTTGAGGTAGTCCCCTGAGTGAAATTGTGGATCCTACCTCACACATTATCATCTGCATTTGCATATAATTGAGACATAAGCTCTCTGGCAATCTGCAAAAGGAATGCTGTAGAGCTCTTGTTAAATTTTCTAAGAACAAACACAATAGGAATGCCAGCCTAGGATGTAGGTCAAGAATTTGTCCATGGAATATTCTTTATTAAATCCAGTGAAATCTGCTGGAGGTTGTTAGATATGAGTTAAAGGAAAGACCTGTATCCAAGACTTCCTTTCTATGGGGATTAAGATGAAATGAGATCTGGATCTCTTTTGCCTCTACGCTTGTTTGTTTGAAACTAAAATAATTCCAGATTTTTTCATTTTTCATTTTCAACTTTTTTTTTTTTTTAAAGTATTTTTGAAAAAAGCACCAAACCACACAAACCCAGGGTGTCCTTTTTGTAAGTAACATCCATGCATGGGAGTGTGTGAGTGTGTTTTGGGGGGTGGGGGGTAAGCGAGACAGAGAGTGAGAAACCACAGAGGTACTTTACACTGAGCACTGCTCCTGCAGCAGCTCATAGGGTGAGAGGTGACTTTAGCAATGACTTGCATTACATAATACCTCCCATCTCTCTGCAGATGTGTGAGTTTGTTTAAATGTTTTATGAGGTTTTTATTACACTGTAATATAGTCCCAACCCCTCTGCAGTTGCCAGTTTGGTCACAAACTATAATAAATTTTAAAATACCTAATGCTTCAGCTATTCAATAATTTTCTGACAGGCCCCCTGATGCAATTATGGTACCACTGTGTCGCTGAACTGCTTTTGTTTGGGATGTGTAGAACAGCAGGTTTAGTTCACTAATCCTGTTTTACAAAATCCCTGTGTTTAAGCAGATTTGTATGTTCTGTACACTTGTAAAAAATACTGTTCTCTGTCCCTATCTCCCACGTGTTGTGATACAACAGCAGGCTGTGCAATGATGACCAGTGCTTCTTACATGCTTTCTTTTGGGGTTACCATGCCTCCTTGATTTGTGGTGTAAGCAGCAACTTTTTGAAAATCACTGTGATGTTTTTTTCAAGGTTCTAAAACAAACTGAATTCTTGGGAAGCATCTCCATTCTATGCTGATATGCTACTTTTCACCCATACAATAAAGTTTATATTGGAGGCCACTGAATATTAAACACTGACTCATGAGAGACCTGAGTACAGGCCAGTGGAGTCTGCCCTTTACACTAAGGCAGTGCTCAAGTAGCCCATTCCTTCAAAAAAATTTCTAATTCTTTTTAAAATGGATGAAATCAAATTTGTGAAAGAAAAAACCTCAACCCTACACTTAAAAATAATCTTAGTGTGTAAACAGATGGCAATTTTAAGTTAAGTAACTCAAAGAGAACCAAGGGAAGAGATACATGTGTAAGGAAAATGATTCCCTTTTTCCAGTTTGGAGTTCCTAGTTCAACCAAGACAACTTTCTGCCAGACTCTGAACATTGTATGGAGGGTCCAATGGTCAAATCTTCACTGAGAAAACCAATTTTGAAATCCCTCTCAGAAGGGAATGGCTCCTGAGATGCAGAAGCAAATGAGCAAATAGAGCTTGAGTCTTTGAGTGGAGTCATGCTCCTAAGGAACTTGTGCTGCTGAGGGGGAGAGGAACATGGAGATAGGATGTTGAAAAAGAGAAGTCTTAATTTTGTGTGAAGTCTCTCAATTTAGGAAGCTAGAAAGTGGCTGCATTTACAGAAATAAGAGGAATATAAAAATTCAATTTTTATAAATAAAATATATAAAAATACAATTTTTTTGGTATGATTGCTTCTTTGGGGATGACAGGTAGGAAAGGTAGGAAAAGAAACATCTGGTTTCTGGCATTCAGGCCCAAATGGAACCCCAGAATTCTAGAAAAGAAAGCTGTGTGTTTTTTCATAGTTATTCTTCAATGGACTTTCCAGAAGAAATTACTCTCTTCCATACTAAACTAAATTCTTCGTGGTTCCCTATTAAGAAAATTTCTATTAAAAATACACTGACAGGATGCAATTAAAAATTCCATCTTGAAGCTCATTTAAATTTGAAGTGTCCAATTTTCAAAGATAGTAGTCGTGTAAAGCAAGTAGTCTTTGGCCTGCAGCTTTCTGAGGGGTCTTTGTAATGACAGGATACTCAGAAAGGGATTTGGGCCTCAATATGTCTCGTCTGTATCTTCTATATAAGTGTCTGTCTATAGTCTGGAATATAAAAGTTGTTTCCCTAACATAGCTTGGTCAATTTTTAAACTTATTTGTGAATTCCTCAGGTCACCTCAGCAATGGCAGTATCTTACCTTTCATTCAGAGGTCACAAAAGGTAGGTTTTTTACCAGCAGGGGTTACTACAGGGATTAATAGACTTTGCTGATTTCACACAATTAGCCAGTGACTTGGGAGGGGTAAGAACCTAAATCCCTACATGAAGCTGTATCTTCAGGGCTGTAAAAAAATGGCAAAATAGCCAGCTATGGTGTCTACTTTGTATGCCAGATACCTCAGATTCAACACAGTAATGTCATTTGGGTAGCAGGATGGAATGTTGCAAAGAACTGCAAGAGTTCACTTGAAACAATGCAGTGCTGCTGCATGCCTGTGGCCTCCAAGTTATCAGTAAGATATGAAAGCATTGCTCACACATTTCAAACATTTTATATGTATTGTATGTATATATATCTGTGCCAGCTGAAATTATAATTTGAATAATCAAATTATCCTTGATATTTCCATTTTTATTCTGCTCCTCTATGAGTTGTTTTTTGTCTGTGCAAATAGTCCTTTTCCCTTGGTTTGTAGCTAGCTTTGTTGGTTGAATACCTGCATATTTGTGCAATGCTTAACTTCTGGGGTAAAAGATGACATATAATTATACTTTTTAATGTTAACACATGAAACACAATTATTGTTACATGGATAGGAGTCAGTGAGACATTCAATGGAGAGTGTAACCTAATATGGAACACACTGGTAATTTGCTGGGGTTTTACCCCCTCTGTACATGAAATATTAGAAATATCAATCTAAACTGAGAAGAAATAATTTAAATTTAATTTTAGCCAGATGAAAAGAGTTTATAAGCAAGGGTGAGGTGGGAGAGATTTTTCTGTAACTGTGGCTTTTGTGACTTGGGTGAAGAGCGAGTGTTCCACCTACAAGGAAAAGAGCTAAAGCCGACATTTCTCACTTCAGGGGTGTTGGGACTGAAGGTACTGAAAAAAGATTGTGAAGGCACCATTAGTACCTCAGAGGAGACACTGGTTTGTTAAGCAGATGTGAACAGTGAGAAATTCCCATCCCTAGCTGGAATAGTGGGAGTTAACTCCAGCTGACATCAGGTTTCAGAGAAAGCAAGGGCAGAGATTTTTGGCTGTTGCTTTATTTTCTTCTGTGTAGCTTTGTGAAGAAAGGAGCCTAATTTTGCTAGAAGCTTTCCTCAATTCAGAAGGATCCAGCCATCTCCTGTGCTGCTTTCCACCATCTGAATAGGAATGGGCAGGGGGCCCAGGAGCCACATTTCTCTACCTTAACCCAGTGACGCCTGAAGAAGCCAAGAGTCCTTCCAAGCAGTTGCAGTGGGAAAGGGCCAACAGCTACTTAAGAGTGCCCCTTACTCACATCACAGATACTTTGGGGGCTAGAAGGGAAGTAGTAGAAGGCAGCTGGGAGAGCTGCCAGGTGTCACACTTTTGGCAGCTTTGTCACACATTCCTTTAATTTTGGATTTGGCTCCACTGCAAGAAGACTTGCGGGTTTCTGCTTGAAGTTTTCCTTATTTACCACTTGGGGCCACTGTGGCACTCTTGAGCAGGAAACATGGGGCATCTCCTCCCTGTTGGATCCCAGGCAGGAAGGAGCTCTTGGGAGGTAGAGGTTGCAGCGGCATAGAGGCAGGACATTTCCTGTTGTCCTCACTGCCCTTGCTTCGCTCCAGGTGTCTGAAACAACCTCGAGCATCCCAGGAGCTTCCTATCACTCCTCATCTGAGCAGGTTCCCTGGCAGCTCTGGGCTGGTGCTGATGGATCCCCATTCCAGCTCCCTATTCATTGGGAGGACCTGTTCCAGGCTGGGGTTTTGTAGTTCTTTGCCCTTACCTGGGTAGGGTGTGTTGACAACAGGATTAGGTATTTGGTCGTCAAAAATAGCACAAGGGGGCAAGCAGAAGGTGAGATTATAGAGAATTGTTAAACAGTGAAAGCTCAGACAGTGGTCCCACTGTGAAAAAAGTCATATCATCACTGTTGAAGATACATACATATCTGAAGTACTAAAGTTCTCTGATGGTGGCAGGAACACCGGAATTTCTAGTTTAAAACATGGAACACATGTTATCTCTTACTTTGCTAGGCAAATGCTTTGCTATTGAATCCAACACATCTAAACTATTGTTTTCTCAACAGTAGTACCTGAAGGAAAATAGCACTTTACTTCTGCCATGCTACATTACTCTTTCAATCTGTAGTTAGGACCATAATTTTCTTGTTCACTTGCATTTGAAATATTGTGGAGTTCAGTCTAAATAACATTGCTTTTTCTACTTGGATGGATTCTGGTTAGGGTGGTTAATTTAATTTACTTTTATATATTTTTAGGGTAGCACTAAATTGGAGTGCTTGGATGGGGGTTTATACTGTTGTCTGTATATTTCATGCAAATTAAAATCTATTTCGGGTAACTTCACACTGACTCTCACTTTTGTCACAAGCATTAAGTAACTTCTCTCAGAGAGAACAGGCAGTGGAGGTCACTTCTCTGAAGGTGTTGGAGGGAGAGAGAAACTTGCTGTTCTCTTCCATTTCAGTGATTGTGAGTGACCTGCTCAACCCGGAGCGGCAAATCCCTGGGGCCCAGACACCCCCTGGAAGCAAAGCTGACCACACTGACCCACCACAGCTCCGCTGCAGGGGTGTGGATTGGTATTGGTTTTCAATTTAGACAAGATGTTGTGTGAGTCACCCTGCCCCCTGCCCTCCCACCAGTGCTATGAATAATAAACTCAGGCAGAAGCTGTGAGCCAACTGATGTGCTGCCAGGGCACGGCTCCTTCTCCCCGTGCTCCTTTCCCTCTCTGCGCTTTGCTGGACCTGCAGGGCCTGTTGTGGGTGGAGGTGAAACACATCTGGAAGGGGCCGATTCAAATGGCACTCGTAAGTGAAGAAGGAGGTTCTAAATCCGACCCACCCTGGGGAAAAGGGGCTGAGGTCATAGGAGGGCAGAATGCAGAGTATTATTGTAGTAAAAAAGTGAAAAAAAATTACATCAAATGTTTGCTTAAGGATCAGGAGTCCTGACCCAGCCCGTTTGGTTTGCCAAATATTACATGAAGCTACATAAAAAACCAACTCTAACCTCTTACAGCTCTCCCATTAGGTCACATTAAGCTTTGGCAGGGAGGATGGTCCTACTTGGTGGTTTTTTTGATTTGTGGTTTGCATTTGGCCAACCTGACTTATTTAAATTTATTTTATTTTGTAAATGCTCAATGATAGAGTAAAACTCTAGAGTAAACTTGTTCTGGCCAACATTTATTGTGGAAAAATTCTGTATTATCAAGAGATCTTTGCAGAACAGCTAACAAATTAAAACAAAGCATTTCAAGCACATATTGAAGTTCTTTTTGTAAATGAAGGAAATGTACTGATGGCTTCAAGCCATTACTTTTGGTTGTTATCCACTTTTAGCCCTCTGGGCTTTTATAAGCCTGGTGTCTTTTGACTCTCCCCATGAGGACAGCAGTGCCTTTGGCTGTGGTGCAGCCAGGGGAATGAATCAGAATATGTTCTCCTCCTTATAACTTTGTTAACCTTTTAACAAGTTTGTCTTTCCTGCCTTTCTGAATAACTTGGTGAGCCTGTTTGCTCACATGGAGGCTCAGTTTGACTGTTGCCATTGAACTAGGAAAACATGATTCCAAGGAGGGATTTTCCTAATCTAAAAGAATATTAAGTACACCGTATGTAAGCTTTTTTTTGCCCACTGAAAACAGAATTTAAAATAATGTGGAGAATGACATGCTCTCTTTCTGTCTTCTGAATGAAAAATGTGCTTTCTCTATGCATAATGTTTTCTTTATAGAAAATACCTTAACAAGGAAATAAATTTTAAAAATATCAGTTGTATTTTCCTTAATGGGGCATTTTTGATTAGTTCAAAATAACAGAAATACTTTATTTTGCAGTCAGATTGGTAGTTGCCTACTTGTGGTAGAACAATAGTCCTGTTCCTTCTGAGGGCAACAATCTTGTGACATACATTCTTATCTTTATAGCCTTTTCTAGTGACGTTGCCAAGCTTTATCATTGAAATATAATCTCATCACAGATAAAAATTTGTACTGCATGGAACCCAAGGAGCTGGAGCTATGAAGCACTTGAAGAAGCCTTCAAGTGAACCTGCTGCCTTCTAACTTTTGCAATTTTTGTATATTGAAAATATCATTTAGATGAAGAACATGCAAAGAAACCATTTGATATGTTTGTAATATTTTTCATAACTTCCCCAATGTGAGGGATAAAAATGGCACACTGCTTTTCTCTTTGAAAATAAATTTTGTAGCTGTTTTAAAAAAAAAAGACAGTAATGCAGAGAGAACAATAGCTTAATTATGATTTTATCTATAAGCTATGTATCAGAAATATGTCTCTTAGATGGTTTTAAAAAGTATGACTACAGGTTTGACTCAGAAATTACAATTATGTCCTGCCAAAATTCATTATTTTGTTCTGTGCACCTATCCTGTGTAGACCAGCTTTTCCACCATTTGGCATATGAATTCAGGCTCTTGTGGTGGGTTGACCCTGGTTGGATGCCAGATGCCCACCCAAGCTACTCCATCGCTCCCTTCCTCGGGAGGACAGGGGACAGAAAATATAACAAAAGGTTGGTGGGTGGTGATCAGGACAGGGAAAGATCGATCTGCTCACCAACTACTGTCACAGACAAAACAGACAAGGCTCAGGTTGATTCATTCAATTTATTGTCAAGCAAATCAGAGTAGGATAAGTAAAATCAAATCTGAGAAACACCTTCCACCCAACCTTCCTTTTTTCTTGGGCTTAACTTAATTCCTGATTCCCAGCTTCCTCTCCATCCAGCGGTGCAGAGGGACAGGGAAGGGGCATTGCAGTCTTTTCATCACACGTTGTCTCTGCCACTCCTTCCTGCTCAGGGGGAGGACTCCTCACAGTCTTCCTCTGCTTCAGTGTGGGGTCCCTCCCATGGAGGACACTTCTCCATGTACTTCTCCAACTTGAACCCTTCCCACAAGCTGCAGTTCTTCAAGAACTGCTTCAGTGTGGGTCCCCAATGAGGTCACAAGTTCTGCCAGCAAACCTGCTCCAGCCTGGCCTCCTCTCTCCACAGGTCCAGCCAGGAGCCTGCTCCAGTGCAGGCTTCCCCCAGAATCACATCCTCCTTCAGGCACCCACCTGCTCCAGTGTGGGCTTCTCCAGGGGCTGCAGGTGGATCTCTGCTCTACCATGGTCCTCCCTGGGCTGCAGGGGCACAGCTGCCTCACCATGGTCTGCCCCATGGGCTGCAGGGGAATCTCTGCTCCAGCACCTGGAGCACCTCCTGGCCCTCCTTCTGCACTGGCCTGGGTGTCTGCAGGACTGCTCCTCTCACACATTCTCACTCCTCTCTTCTCTGGCTGCCATTTGCTTCTGCGCAGTAGCTCTTTCCCCTTCTTAAACACATTCTCCCAGAGGCGTTACCACCATGGCTGCCTTGGCCGGCAGCTGCTCTGTCCTGGAGCTGGCTGGCACTGGCTCCATCACACAGCAGCTTCTCCCAGAAGCCCCCCCTGTAGCCCCCCTGTAACCAAAGCCTTGCCACACAAACCCAGTTCAGCTCTGCACGTAGCAGACTGACAGCCCTGTAATCTGGTGATTGTACGGCACAGGCTCAATACATGTAGCAGCGTTTGTACAATGTTCCCTGCATTTGGCACTTAGCTAAGCTAATCACTCTGCTTTTTGGCAGGGTAATTAACCAAATACCATGCTTTCTGATACCTCAACAGAATTGTTTCTCATCCTGGAGTTAGCTTGTTGAAACAAGTTTAAATGTTCCTATCCTTAAGCTGTCGTGCCGTCAGCAGTGAAGATTTAAAATAAATTATAAAAGTCACTTGAAAAAATACAATGTCTGGTGGGTTTTTTAATGCCCATGTAGTTTTTGAACTCTTGATTGACTTTTTCACAAATGCTGGCCACTATAGCAATAATTCTATTGATATGGTTGATTATCTGATACTGTTAAAACACCAATCTATTCTATGGGATGGCCTGACTGGAGGTCAAGCGTGACCTAAAGATGAAAAATTCCCATATTGTCTGATACTCTTGAAACATTTTGTTCTGCTGTGCATTTTTGATAGCAAAACCACCTTTAAATGCCAAAGCCATATAGTCATAGCTGTCACTGACTCTATAATACAGAATTGGAGACGCATTTTACAAGGAGACATGTCAATGACATTGTATTGTTGGTGGAGAATGATGCTGAATTATTGAAAAATACAAGCTGAAGATTGTTGCAGGGAAAGCTTTTCAAATCTGTGTGTACACTGTACAAATTGGCAGCTGTATAACAACATTATTTCCATTTGTTTTTGAAGTATCTAGATAAAATTGGCAATGAAAAGACCTGCACAGAATCTCAATAATTTGTTGGATGGAAAGGATCTTTCTTGTTCCCTAACTGTAATCTTCTATTATAGTTTATGACTTTGCATTTATGAGTTTACAGATTTTCATAAGTGACAGAAGAGGTAGTATACGATGTTCCTTCTTGCAGGGTCAGCCTGTTCCTCAGTTCCTCCAATTTGTGATTAGCTATGCTTATAGCTTGCCAGAGGTTTGGATTAAATGCTTAATCACCATTATGCTAAAGCTGAGAAGAGGTCATTACTTCCAGTTGTATGAATCAGTAAAACCAAGGCATCTAAAAAGAGGTTTTTTGTGTCAGTCCTGGTGACGGTTCCCCAAAATAAGTATTTTGTCAACCTGCTCATATTTGATGTGTTTTTGGCATAGGAAGCTGTATACTTAGCTCCCTCAAAAACTGAAATATAAATCAACTAGAGAATTCCATTGGTTTTCCTCACAAATTACACTACCTGTTTGCATTATTATGCTGTATTTTGATTTCTCAACAAGCTTCTATCATAATAGCATTTATACTCATCTTGGATATTATTGTGCCAGATTTAGGCACTCTATTTAGTATAGACTGGCTGATGTCACAAACAACCAGCACAGTTTGAATAATGTCAGTATCCTGAATTTAGATTTACTGCCATTCCTCATCTGTGATACTTTCCAGTTACGAAGAGGTTCTACATCTTTACCTGGTCCCTTAAAATTCTCAACCTTTGTGTTACAGTAGCTTCTTGGTGTATAGGGATATAAGAAATGTTTTCTAGGGGTAAGTTACAATGCCAGGGCTCCCTTTTCTTATTTGACTCCAGATCGATTAACAATACTGAAGTTTTATTGGTATAAACATGTAGTTTGCATGTCTAAGTTCATGGTGCTGAATTCAGTATAAATAATTCACTGGAAGAAGCTAACAAGAAGAAAAAAAAGAAAAAGAGAGCATTTCTGCAGGAAAGGATCTTGGAGTCCTGATGGATGATAAGTTGACCACGAGCTGGCAATGTGTCTTTGCAGCCAGGAGGGACAAAGGTATCCTGGGGTGCATCAGGAAGAGCACGGCCAGCAGGTTGAGGGAGGTGATCCTGCCCCTCTTCTTGGCCCTAGTGAAGTCACATCTGGAGTGCTGTGTCCAGGTCTGGGCTCCTCAGGACAAGAAAGTCAAAGAGCTATTGGAGAGTGTCCAGTGGAGGCCACGAAGATGATGAGGGGTCTGGAGCATCTCTCTTATGAGGAGAGGCTGTGGGAGCTGGGCCTGTTTAGTCTGGAGAAGACTGAAGGGGATCTCATCAATGCACATAAATATCACAAAGGCAGGTGCCAAGAGGTGCCAGACACTTTTCAGTGGTGCCTAGTGACAGGACGAGGAGCAATGGCCATAAACTAAAACACAACAAGTTCCACCTAAACCTGAAGAAGAACTTTTTTACATTGAGGGTGGCAGAGCACTGGAACAGCTGCCCAGGGAGGTTGTGGAGTCTCCCTCTCTGGAGATCTTCCAACCCCACCTGGATGCGTTCCTGTGTCACCTGCTCCAGGTGCCCCTGCCTTGGCAGGGGAATTGGACTGGGTGATCTCCAGAGGTCCCTTCCAACCCCAACTAATCTGTGATTCTGTGAAAGAGCTCTCCCTAAATTACCATTAATGTGAAAACTACAAAAGAATAGTGATTGGTAGAGCAGGTATAATGTTGGATTTGGGAAGAAAGGACTTGAAAAGTTTGCAAAAAAATTTTGAAATGCCACATATTCATTCCAAATATTGTATTGGCATTAAGATAGGCACAGAAGCGTTAAATCCATTGTGTGGATATGTGATGATAAACATTAGTGACTTGAGGATGATCATAATAGGTACTGGTTTGTTTCCCCTGGAACACTTTTTCATGCTTTTAAACCTCAGGTACATGTTTATTGCGGATCATGATTGTGCTTTTAAACAACCTCACAGCAGTCTCCACTTGCTGCATTTTTGGTGTATCACAGTGAAGTCCCAGAGGACAAAAACTGGATTCCTTTCAAGAGAAATTTGTACTCCAGGAGTGCACACTCCAGACTCTACTGGTGTTCTATCCACAGCCCCAAACTAAAGCAATTCTAGGACAGGAAGTCTGAAGAAGCGAGTTTTGCAGGGATGTCAGGTTCTTGAGGCTGTCTGTGTAGTAACTGCTCTGTCAATAGGTGAGTGACTTCAGTAACACTGCTTGCTAATGTAGAGGTAGTTATTGTGCCTCTTACCTTTTTTTCGTGGTGTATCTACTTTATTCAGTGTGCTCAGTGAGGCAGATAAGCTGACAAATGCACTTTTCCAGGTTAATAGTATTTATTCTATGTCTGCAATCATTCTCAAGCAACAATGAGGTACCAGCACAGTGCTAAGAAATAGCTTAAATTTCTACTGAGAAACATTCTACTCTTACACGAGTTTTGTATGGTAGTATTTGCTTTTTCTTTGAATGTCAGAGCTACCACTTTTCCCTTTTAAGACTCCCCTGTGGTGACAGTAAGCATTGCCAGTCACATGGCTGAGATTCAGAGCTGGGAGAACTGCCATAGTAAACTGAATTTGAACTCTGGTCTTCCCATGCCTCCACTGGGATCTATAACTGTCTGAAAGGCAGGTCTGGCCAGAAAATTTTTGTGTTGCAAAATTACTTTTGATGTGCAGCTGGCTATGTAAAATGGTTCTTATTTGTTTGTCCAAATTCCATAGCTGATTTAAACCACACAGTCCAATTGATAGTGCGAGTTAGTTTTAAAAAATAAAAATATTTATATTTTTTATTAGTTGATTGGATGATAATTGAACCCAAGTGTTTTTGAACCCTGGATGCAGCTGAAGCTCTCTTAATTCATTATAGATTGGCCAGGAGGGTGGTGAATCACTGTAAAGCCATGTTGGGGCTCTGACAAACCTCAGATAAATCGCACTTGTCAGGGGTTTGTATGTAATCCTAAAAAATGCATGTAATTTCTGTATTATTACATGTTAATTTAATTGTAACAGGGTTACTTTTAAAGAACAGTATTTTGTGCACAGCATCACCAGAGCTGCTGGTCTAACGCAGTGGAACTTCACTGCATTCAAATATTCATCAATTGAAACCCTGTCCAAGCTCCTTGTTTTCAGGAACTCTGTATTAGAAGCCTGGAAGCACAGCAAGACACAGAAAAAGGGTGTAGGAAAATTTAAATCAGTGACATGTGTACTTGTTTTGATAGTGCATTCGTTGGCCTAATTTAATAATGTATATTCTTGGAGGAAACGTGAGCAAAATCTGTTGTTAAAACAGATGAAAACAAATGAGATTAACTTGCTTTTATTTTGTATGAATTTCAGTATTCATCTATAAATTGGTCAGTATGTTGTCATTTAAAAGTTGTGAAAAGGTTGCCAATAGAGTCTCACAGCTCAAAGAGCTGTAAGATTTAGGGTAGGTGGCATCATTCTTCTACTAGACATGAAAAGAAAGCTACTTGTCAACCTCTTTACCCTCCAATGTCTAGTAAAGCCAACAGAAATTGAAATGCAGCCAGAAGGTATATGAAATTTGTTTTTCTGTGCATGGAGACGGTCATTTGTACTTACTATATTATATATTATACTATATTATATTTTTCACTATATTCACAATTTAACATGCAATACTATTTTAAAAACACTGACTAATTTAAAATCTGTTAGGTAGAAGGATAGAGATTTGAGGGATGCCTTGTTCCTACAATCCTTGGGGAAATCGGTGACTGCATGGAGACCACCATTAGTGCTCTTGTTGAAGGAACATCATTTGTTTGAGCTTGATGGTCATTTGTATTATTTGTCCCAGCAATTGATCAGTCAACAAACATGTACTGACTGTAGAACATCTGTATCACCAAGCCAGCTGTGGCATGTGCTGCTGTTGAATCAGCTACTAAAGATAGGTGGCACAGGTGGTATGACGTATCTCCAGTTGGTGAGGGGTAAGAGAGAAAATTTTAAGAATGCTTTGAAAAAATGTCTTAAAATGTTTGAGAGAATAAGAATTTCAGGGAAGAGGTGAGAAAAAAGTGATGAAGGAAAGAGGGGAAAGGGGATAGGAGAGAGCCAGAGTACTGCAGAGCAAAGGAAAGGGCGGCAGGGACAGGGGACGCAGAACTGGGAATGAGCAGGGCTTCCTTTGCATCACTGATCACTGCATACAGGAGGATACATCACAACTGGGGCCTCAGATATGTCTGATGGAGGCAGTTTTAGTTTCCCTGCGTGACTAAAGATGTGTCTTGGATTTGCAATCTATGTTTTAGACTGGGGAAGAGGTGTTGGAGGTCAGAGTAAATTTAGTGTCTTCTACAGACAACCTTGCTGGTTACAGATATTCTGCCACCATAGTTTTGAGCTTTCTGGTTCAGATATATCTATAAATGAAATATTTGGATGGCACTTTTTCATTTTTCAACAAAACTAGGATTTTTCCCCTAGTTTTAAATGAAAAAGTCACAATAATATCTAAACTCAAAAGTGTTTCCCTCTAATTTTCTCTTTTTAGTTGCTTTTTCCTTACTGATTTTGTAGTGCATATATAAAGAAACAGTACCTTCTCTTGAATGATTTTGTTAGAACTCAAAGATATTGGACAGATTCAGGGTTTTATTTTGGCATACTACAGTGCTGTGGTCTGATTTGTAGATTTTATTAATATTTTCTTTGAATAATTCCAGTATTTTGTTTTGAATTTATGAGGCCATGTTATAAAATGAACTCTGGAAATTAATACTGTAATTTTAAGGTAACCTAAATTGTTCTCTAAATAATTATTTTCTAAACTATGTGGGTTAAATTGATTCTAAATAAAAATAGAAACTTTCCTTATTAGCAGGGCTAATAAAACTCTTTGCCCGTGCTCATGCAGCCTCACTTTTTTACCAGACAACCTCATGACTCACATTTTTTAAAGCTCTTTATTCATTAACGTATTTTTGCATTTAGGACATAGGAAAAAAATTGACGAGCTACCTATGATAGCATGAAGTATTCAAGCATGTTCTACATAATCCAGTTTTCCTTATAAATTTCCAGTACAACTCTCACCCATTTGAATACTGAACAAACTAATTATAGACCTGTCCCTGCTAGGACCCCTGAAAGGTACCAGCATGACTGTTCAGATGGTGTTGGAACCAGGTGCAATTTGGCTTAGTATAAAATTTGTCCAAAGAAGGTAAAAAGAAACACTCCCCACCCACCCCCC
>NW_008240042.1:3261884-3268759 GCF_000691975.1 Corvus brachyrhynchos
CCCCAAGCCCTGTAAGCCTGTGGTCTTAAGAAATGCACACAGCTGCAGGAAAGAACTGCCAATTAATGTAATTTACAACAGGCTTCTAAATCTTGACTTAGATTGTGAGTTGAATAGTGGGGGGAAACACAGAAGGGAATGGTGGAGAAGTTCAGGCAAAGGGTGCTGCGTGGCAGGGAAAAATTGGGTAAGCAACATCTGGAAACTTAAGTTGAAAGAGGAAACAACCAAAATTGCAATGAGTAAGAGAGAATCCAGACTACAATAGATTGGAAAAGAACAGAAGGAGCCAAGAGGAGACCTTTGTGGTAATGTGTCACACAGCAGGATGCAAACACGATTGTTCCTTTTGACTTGGAAAGTTCTATCACTTTCTCTAAGTATGATACCTGTGTAATTCATTTGGCATGTTGTGCTGGTAGCAAGGTCTGAGATTATTTAATAGAGATTTGTTCCCAAAAGCAGGAATTGAGTAAAATCCACTACTTTCTTCACAGTTCTGATACCTGTGATTGCCTTGTGGCTACAAAAATTCTTTGCTTACATGAGTATTGAGGTGATTTTATAATCAGCTCACTAAATTGTGTGTTTAACTATTGTGTGATGTGCCTCTAGAGGAGCATCTTTCCTGGTATACACCTCATATATCGCAAGATAAATACTTTTTGTGGCAGGTTGCTCATAAGTCATATTATCATCACCTTTGCCAGTCATATGGAGCAAATCACAGCTTTCCCTGTTCATTGCAAAAGAATGCAGAGCAACCCATTCAAAGCAGCCTGAGAACACTTGCTTTAACTGTTACCAGTTGCTTTTCTCATCCCTCGTTAATTATTGATGGATGCGCTGGTCCGGGCTCACTGCCGTGGGACTGTGTATGTCACAGCACAGGCTAGCTGTGGGCATTGACAGTGCTGGACAACTCAGGGAAAATGTGTATGAGGAAACCATTAGAGGTATGGTGACTAATTTGCTTATTCTTTCTCATTAAAATTGGCTCCTCATTTTAGATTAGATTTTTTTTTTCCAGCTGACACAAATTTGAGGAATTTGTAATTTCTCATGAGAGAAAATTGAGTTGCACAAAATTCTGAAATACTGTGGCTCTGCTTATACTTATACCAGAACATCAAATACTCTTACAAGAAGAGGAAATCACCATTTGACAATCTGGAAGCAAAGGAAATTAATCTTCATGAGTCTAGTTAGGTAATTTAGCAGCTGCCAGGATATTATAGTATAATTTTTAAATCTTTGCACCTGCGTAATGTGAAAGCATTTTACCTTTCCAACCTACAAGCTAAGGTCCTGGCAGCAGAAGTGTATAGGCTTTGGGGACAGGAAGGAGAAAAAAATAACCACCTGAATTTATTTTTTACAAGAAATGACAAATATAGCCTATTTTTGTTCCCCAGAACATGCTGTATCTTGGGGTGAGGAGGTGTGTCTTTGTGTCTCAGCTAAGACAAGCAACCTTCTTTTCCAGGGGTTTTCTTTTTATTTCAGAGCGTGAAAGCATTCTGTAGCTTTTTGTCCAGTTGAGTCTTTTAGACTGGATACAGGGCAAGGATTTATCATTGGTTGGTTGGTTTTTTGTTTGTTCAAATAAAGCAGCTGCAACTCAAGTGGAGCATTTGGGCTCTACCACAGCAATAGAGGGCAACATGAAAAAAACCTGGCTGATGTTCATTTTCCTCAGCAGATGCTTAATATCAATCCCTGTGATTGTAACACATGGATGTTTTGTGAAATGCCTGCATTCCCCTGTTATCACCAAACCTAGTCTGTTTTCTCTGGACAGACTGCTCCTTCTCAAAGCACAAACAAGGAGAGTGTAACAGAGCACTGACGGGATCTGTGTTAGAAACCTGTGCACTGCCATAAATCTCCAACTGGTAAAACAATGTCTGTACTTACACATCTTCCAAGAAGACATAATTGTAATAGCAGTGTGTTGGACTAGAGTCCCAGTGGTTCCAGGCAGTGCTTTCTGGGGGGTGGGTTATGTTCCTTTTTCTTCTTCACTGTTAAATTTACTTACAACTAATTTTGAAGAAGAGAGAGGAGAAAAGGTCTATAAGTGATTCTTCTGAGGTCTATATGGGTCTTGTCTTGTTAGAAATGCACATTGGTGCAGCTGTCAGAGAATCTCAGTATGTAACTGTATTTCATATTTCTCTGGATATTTTTTCTACTTCTCTTGAAATTTCTTATGTTTATTGCCTACTGTTCCTTCCACTACATGAAGTGAAGATCCTTAAACTCAGAAAATTTAATGCAAAGAAAAGTGTACCGTGAAACTACACCTCACTGTCAGTTATTTTTTATTTTAGTACCCTTGAGTTTTTCTGCAATTAGAAAAGAGGTAAGGGCACAGAACAACTTTCAGAGCATTTTAGGATCTATGAACATGTCTTGTATTATTCTTCTAAGAGAGATTCAGCACTGAGAACTTCATACTTTTAACTGAATATCGTATACAACTCATATTTTTTTTTGAAGTTTCTCCCCATAGTGCCTTCTGTCCTGGCCTATTCCTATAACTAATACAATTATGCTTCATTAAAAAAAAAAAGTCTACTTTTTAATTATAACATAAGATTAAAAGAGCCTATATATTTTGGTATTCAAATTCAAGAAAAAAGAATCAATTAGTTTTTGGTGAAAGGTGAAGGTGATTGGGTTTTTACTATAAATTTATAAGAACAATTAGCTAGTACTGACTTCAGAAATGCTGGGGGTCTTTGGAAAATAAAGTTATCCTGTGGAAAATTGCATATTAAGGTAGAATTTAGACTCAGAAGTTACTCTCTTCTGGATAGCTGAAACTGGATGTTATTTGGTCTCATCTGCCTTCTTCACTCTCCAGATTAATTTTCCCAGCTGTTTCCTCAGGCATGTGAGTTATGTGTGTGTCTGTCTTCCTGTTTAGCAGTGAATAGTTCTTTTCTCAGCATCTCAGTCCTATACTTCTGGTTAGCGGAAAAGAATCAGGAATATCTTATATTGGAATAATGTCCCTTACACTGGAATAATGTCTCATGCAGATTCCACTCCTAGGCAGACAACAGAGAAAGTGCTGCATTTGATTTTTCCTGTTGGTACATTCTTCTGTGCTCAACTAATTTTGGTATTGGTGCAGGGCTTATTTAGGTGTTTTTAGTCATGAGTAGCAGGTATTCTAGAAATCTTTTGGTTAAATTGTAAGCTGAGCAAGTTTTGCAGGGAGGGCAGAGGAGGATGGGTGGTTTGCAGTGAGAGGAATGGGAAATGCAGAGCAGTTCAATGGGAAATGCAGAGCAGTTCTCCCAGGCGAGGTAGCAGAAGGCACCAGAGCAGATCTGGCCGTTTCTGGGTTGCAGGACATGGGCATAGGCTCCACTAGGTGGCACGTTTTCGGGGACTTGGTGACATGGTGTTGACAACACATCAATGAAACTGGATGGACCTTTTTTCTTTAATCAATATACAGCATGTGTTGTGTGCTTTTACCAGTCGTAAATTCTGCTCTCAGAGCGAACGTTATTAATCCCATATTTCCTTCCCTGCGGTGGAGGTGCATTTTCAGAGCAGCCATGCATTCAGAATGTGTTCATGTGCTTTGGACAGTAGTATGCTATCCAAATGGGAACTCAGCTATTTTAATATCTGTAGTGCAAACGTCCTTTGCCTTGCAATCTTCTGAGGCTTCATAGAACTTTAGCAATGCTCCATTTTAGCTTTCCTTCATTTGGAATCTGTTTGAAACAAGTGGCTTATGCAATATAGAATAAAGAGATACAACAATGGTTCTTGGTTTGTTTTCCCCTCAGAGTTTTTAAAAACAGAATCATAGAACCATTTAGATTGGAAAAGATTTTAAAAATAGAATCATAGAACCATTTAGATTGAAATGGTTTAATCTTCAACCATTAAGATCATCAAGTTCAAGCATTAGCACTACCAAGTCCACCACAAATAGTCCTCTCATTGTCCTTTAACTTTAGGTAATTCAGTAAATCTCGTATATTGCATGAGAATTATTTTTTATATCACATCAAGTTAAGTTTTCCAATTTTAAAGAGGATGAATTTTTTTTTACTAAGTTCTAAAGGTAAGAAATTTGAGGATTACTATTTGCAAACTAATCTGAGTAGAACTACTTGGCTTTAAGTATCTTCTTGAATCAAATCTGAAGTGTCCCACCATCTTAAATATCAACCTATATCCACTATATTGTTTTGAATATTTGTATTTTAAAAAAAAAAAAAAGAATGATCCATGATATAAGAATGTAATTAAATAATTACCTTATGTGTCTTTTTAGGGAGTTCTGCCTCGCTGCAGTTGTTGATCAGATAACTGGGCAGTAAGTTTTGTTAAGCAGGCTAGCTGATGGGTGGTCTCAAGGATATTAATATTAAAAGATAAAATCAAAGAATAGAAGCAGATAGAATGAAATCAGTTAACCTCCCACTCTGTTTAGAGAAGGATTGAGTTTCAGTAGAGGCTGACTTTTTAAAGACCGTGACAGCTTTTGGATATCTCAACAGGCAAATAGTTTATGGGCACAGGTATGACAGACTCCCACAGATGTTTAGAAAAGCCGCCTGCTTCACCTGGGGTTTTGTATTAAACTTACCGAGAAGTGTGGTGAGGTGTGCCAGCACAAGTGAATAAATATCTCAAACGTTTTTCTGTAGGTCATGCGCTTGTGCTCTGGGGAATCTGCAGAGTGGAGCAAGACAGGCTTCTGCAAAGAACAGGGTTTGTTTTCAGGTAAAGGGGATTGTGCCACAAAATATGTTTATGAGGGGTGGATGTTCATACACAACTGAGGATACATTGGTGATTGAGATAATGCAGAGAAAGAAGCAGTCATTGGATAATGCCAGTGATGTTTTTTCCACATCTGGTGAGCACCATTTTAGTGTATATTTTTCAAATGTAGTGGTTGCTATTCAGAATCTCTATTAATAGTTTTCCAGTAGCAGAAGTGGTGTGTTTCCAGAGCTTAGACTAGTCAGCATGAAAAATTAGGTTCAGATTTGTTGTGCCAGCTTCGTTTTTGCTTCCTTTTCTGTAAGATGTAGCTAATATTCATTATGTATTTAGAGAATTAATTGGCCCCTACAAAGTTATCTGAAACTTTGGGTAGAAGGTGACATAAAGGTATACATTTTGAGTGTTGATATTTAATTTTAGAACATAAAATTTGGCCCAGAACTTTTAGCCAAGTGCCAAGAAGAAAAAGAAGAGAGACAGAATAGTTTTGATGTCAATACTCCTAGGGAACATTGTTTATTTCTGGCATTACCAGCAGATTTAATGTGCAGGAGGCAGTGTTGACTTGCTATTAATTTATCTGAATAAAGCATCTGTACAATTGTTCTAGTAGCTATTGAAAGGTAATTAGTTAAATCTTAATTTCCTTCAGTAGCTGAGATTTAGGTTTGTTGGCCAATGACACTGAAAGCCCTGTAGCTTTGGAAAGATTTTGAGAACTCTTTTCATTTGCACTTGCAAGAGACATGGAATTCACAGAGGTTTTGTCTTTTTGCTTCTGGAATCTGTAACAACAGTTGCATTTTTAAGTGATGAAGGGTATGTCTGACAGTCTCCAAGACCATCAAGTGTGAATCCCTTTCCTGACTACTAGCCTAAATTGTTACAATAATCTGTTGTATTCTGAGTTATTACCTAATTATTTATTTTAACATAGTTGATGTTAAATACACAATCCTCAGAACAGCATTTCTCTACATGGGAAGCATAAAGACTGTGGAAATACAAAATACAAGTTGTAGATTTCATTCTCCATGTATCAGTGAACTTTTGAGAGGAAAACCTGGCTCAGAATAGCTCTTGCATTATTTCTTATGTGACTAATTTGATAAGTGCACCAAAAAGCATATAAATCTTCATGTTTTCACAACATTAAAAGGAATCTAAGCTTTCAAATTCCTGCAGTATCATTTGGGATAGAATGGAATGGAATCATAGAATCAATCATTGAATGGCTTGGATTGGAAGGGACCTTAAAGATCACCCAGATCCAACTTCACTGCCGTGGGCAGGGACACCTTCCACTAGACCAGGTTGCTCAGATCCCCATCCAACCTGGCCTTGAGCTCTTCCAGGGGCATCCACAACTTCTCTGGGGAATCTGATCCAATGCCTCACCACCCTCACAGTAAAGAATGTTTTCATAATATCTAATCTAAACTTGCTCTCTCTGTCAGCTTGAAACCATAACTGGTTCCTGATTATTGCAACTAAGGCTGCAGCCAGTTTCTGTAATTTTCATTCTTGTGGACAGAATTTTCAACTTAATGTTTTCCTGAAGTATAAGTATGTATTCTTGATTTGTTCTACCAGTTATTTTCATGATGGATCCAAGTTTTTACGCAGCCTGGGATTAAGTAACTAATTCACTGATGGGGTTGAGTCCACCTTTACCTGAAATGATTTACCAGAGATGTACCATCATGCTTGGGTCTAATGAATTTTTTAATGAATGTAGCATTAGTATAGAAAGAGGCCTACAGGGTTCAGTAGTTTAGTGAAGATGTTGGCTAGGCATCAAGAGAATTTAAATTTAGTTCCTAGTCTTGAAATGTGATAAATCCGGCTATTGCTGGGGTAAAAAAAAAGGTCCAAATGTGGTGAATATTGTGTCAGTTTTGCAGTACTTTTGTTTCACAATTATTGCTTTCTTAAATATTTATGTAACAAGAAACATTTCTTTCTTTGCTGAATGCCTTTCTTGCAATAGGAAGCAGTCCGGAAAGGCTGAGAGGTCAGTATAAAGCATTGGTGGCGCACCTCTAGCAAAAGCAAGAACTCTTGTGTCAAATTCTCTTGCAAGGCAGGAATTGATCCAGAATTGATGCAAT
>NW_008240042.1:3268770-3276267 GCF_000691975.1 Corvus brachyrhynchos
CAGGAATGCAATGTTAACAGAGGAAGTTGCAACGTACCTTGACTGTTGCTAAATTAATTCTTCTTGTGGGATATTTAATTTGATGGACATCACCTTTCTTTCTCTTTGTGAGTGAGTTCAAAGTAATTCTGAAGATTTAAGATATTCTCAAGTGGTTGGAGCGAGTTATTTAATATTTTTATATATTTCATTCAATTAATGTCGTTAAATAAGAGATATATAGTTAAATTAATGGTAAGGTCCAGGGCTATTCAGCCTGGAGAAGAGAAAGCTCTGGAGAGACCTGAGGACAGTTTCCAACACCTAAGGGGGGGCTACAAAAGAGCTGGAGAGGGTCTTTTCACTAGGGCATGGACTGGTAGGACAAGGGATAATGGCTTCAAAATGAAAGACAGAATGCTTAGACTAGATAATAGGAACAAATGATTTGCTGTGATGATGGTGAGGCACTGGCACAGGTTGCCCAGAGAAGTTGTAGATGCCCCATCCTTGGAAGTGTTCAAGGCCAGGTTGGATGGGGCTCTGAGCAACCTGGTCTACTGGAAGGTCTGTGCCCACAGCAGGGAGGTGAGAAGTACTTGATCCTTAAGGTGCCTTTCAACCCAAACCATTCTATGGTTCTGTGATAATCAACCAAATAATCAGTGCAGTACTTACTTGACATCATATTTGAACTTAGCTTGATGGATAACCTAGCCAAAAGTGAAATTTCTAATCTAATGGATGAATACAATTCTAAAAATCTGTTTTCTTGTTAAATACACGATTCACTTTTGGGGAATGTCCATCAGTATCTGCCTAATCACTTCTGCAAGTAAATTGCCAGAATATTTGCAAAAACTACTTGAATGACCTGAGCATAAATGCAGTAAATCCATTAGACATTTAAGATTTTAGGTATAATAGTCTTGTGCAGACTAATTCCAGTGTATTCCTATCTATTTACTGATGTAATTTCTCTTCTAAAGTTAAGTGTTCAGTGATTGGGGCCATGCATGTTAAGACAGAAATCCAAGCTATCCGATCTGTCTGTTTCCAGTTCCACAATCTTTTTCTGTCTTTTTCACTTTGTCCATGAATGAGGAGCTCAGGAAGAGCTAGGCAGAATTGCTTCTGAAATGAACAGAAGAGAATTTAATACTGTAATAATAACAACAATTAAAAAAAAAAGTAGAAAGACAAGTTAAAAAGAGGAGTCTTCTCCTGATAACTTTTCCATGGTCAGAAGAAAATGCAGGGCTAGTCTTGCTCTGCATTCTTTCTTAGAAGTTTCAAAACGTAGTACAAAAACTTTAAGTGCCCAAACTTATTTTTCTGAGAAGATCTGTCTTTTGTTTCCAGGGTAGAGGTAGTAGGAACTAACTTTGTACTCAAAATTTATCTTTTGTAGCTGGATGAAACCAATAAAATCAAGTAATCTGTGAAAATCAACCAGTTTTGCACTGTTGCAGTAACCAAATTGGTTATGATTTGCAGAGAGCAAATCTACCTAGTGGCTTAACTTATTTTAGGATTTGGATTTCAGTGTTTCATGGATGCAAAATGCTCATTCATGGAGTGTTTAAAAACTTATTTTTATCTTTTCTTTCCATATTTAAAAACCATTTGTTTGTTTTTCAACAAAAGGAATAAGCACAAATATGAGTTTCATTCACGAAGTTTCTTCTGTTGCCATAACAGGGATGAGTTTCAAAGTCTTACTTTTGCTCAGTATATATTCCACATATGCTGTTAATGACGTAAAATTGAGTAATAACATTTATCAGTTTATGTTGAAATTTGAATTAATGATGTGGAAATGGTGAGTTTCCCTTATTTTTGGTCTGGTTTGATTTTACCCTTTTTTGTGTTGAAATGATACAATTATTAATTAAAAAAAAAAAGAATAAATTGTCACAACCAAATTAAAGCCTTCTTTTGATCAAGTTATAACGTGTGTGTAAATTGTAGCACTTGCTGCTCTGTGTTCTGAGCCTGATGTTGCTTTCTCTGCTAGCTGAGACTCCAATATTTAAAATGCTCCTTTTTTTTTATACGTAAAAATGTACCTCCAGCCCATCAAGCCATTTCCTTGGGAAGTTGTGGTTCATGACAGCATGACCAAGTTAGTGTTCTAACCTGGAAATGAAAGGAAAGCAGAAGCTGAGCTGTTTCAGCAACACTGGCACGGCAAGGGATTACCCTGTCTCATTTTCCCCAAACCACATTTTTCTGGAATTACGCTTCCAGCGAGAGTCCCCACCCAGGCAGTCCTTCTCCCAGATGAGGTAAAGGAAGCCACCATCAAGCTGAGCTGGGAGCTGTGTTAGGCTTCTCTGCAGAGCTGGAAGCCTCTCTTCATTACATCACACCTGGCCGTATTTCAGAGATTAACGAACAGCATCTTGTCAGGTATAATATATCGCAGTGCTTGAGTTTGCATTGAAGATGTAATCATAAATTCCCTGAGCTGTGAACTGCACCTTAAGGACTCGCAGGGAGTTCTAAGAAGGCAAGAAAAAGAAATGACTGTAAACTACAGAGTGTGCCAGTTTTGAGAGAAACTTGCAGATTTTCTAGGACATTAGGTTTCAAAAGAAGGATTACACACAGACTAAACAGAGTAGAAGTCATAAAAATTTAAAGACATCACAAAAATAAGATCCTTTTAGGTATGACAGAATACTAAAGGAAATTTATACTGAATTATACCACCCAAGCAGACCCATTAATTAACGTAATGAGAAAATATGTTCCATTTCCATGGACCCAAGCGTGTCAGGAAGCATTTGACACTTTTAAAAGGGGGAGAGGTGAAAGCATGCACTTCACTGCTCTTGAAATTCTCAGGTTTTAGCTTATCTAGTCACATTCATGTTTGGGCTGCTGAGGCATGAGGATATGTACTAATCGAGAGAGAAAGAAAAAGCTACTGCAAGTGACTGATATGCCTAAAAAAATGTAAACACATTTCTGCTGAAAAACTCCTAAAGTTCTATCTTTAAAGTATCCTGAACATTGGAGAGATTTTCATGTCATATCATAGGAAGCCAGGAATGAAAAGAATCTTTTTATTGTCAAGATATGATTCTGAAAATATTACATATGTGAAATTTTAAAATCCATAAGCAGATGCTCTGTGCTCATTCCAATGGCTTACACTTCTAAAGCTGGCAAGTAGGGCACTTTTCAGGAAATAAAAGCCAGATTTTCAAGGTTGTTCAGACATCATTTTTCTATGCAAAGGACTTTAAAAATCAGGTTCTAATTCCTTTTCTCAGAGTTTTATTCCGTTCCTGTTATTCAAATATTCCCCTGCATATTGTTTGGAAATTCTTATGGTCATTCCTTGATAGAAGCAAGCTGGAAATGTTAGTTTGAGCCTTAATCTTTTTTTAGGATGTAAAATAGGTCCATGTTCTTTCATTTCTTATCTGTGAAGTAATGGCCGGTTGATGTTGAGAATGGGACATTGCACGTAGCATCTTCTGCAATGTGTCTTGTAATTTTTCAGTTTGAATAGCAATTCCCAGATGTTTTCACACCTATTTAGTTTTTGATAGAAGGGACTACCCCCTCCAGATGTATTCTCAGGCTAAATATGTTGAACCATCTACATTTCTGAGGCATCGCTCTGATATATTTTAATAAATGTGTATTTTGTACATATATAGCTGGTGCTTAAGGATTGTCTAGTTTACAAATAAGTATAATTTTTATGCATGCAAAATTTTAAGAGTTAAATACACTTGTGTACAGAAGTGTGCACATCTGATACAGCACATTGTTGCTTTTTTGGATTAAACTTCGTTTCTTTTCACTTGGTGGCAGGATTTGGGCCTGCAGATCCCTTTTCTCTTTCATGCTAAGCAGCTTACATGCTGCGTGTGCAAAACTGTGCTGTAGCCAAAATAATACTTGAAATATTTGGTCACCAAGAATCAATGGAAAGAAGGCCAAACCTTATGCTTTTGTGACCACATAAAAAGCAGGAGGTAAGTAATAATAGCTAAACTATCTGTGTGGTTAAAATGCAATGTAGCAGTTGTTTTATAATAGTAGGAAATATAGGCAGAAGATGCAGGAGAATTTTAGATTTAATTGAAATCAGTGAAAATATTTTACATGGGCAAAATCCAGTTTATTTACTTCAAACATTATCCTATACTGCACTGTCATTTTATAGGAGTGCTGATCATTACTCTGATTATGGTAATCTAAATATTTGCAATGCAGAGAATATTAATTTGTTTAAAATTTCTTGTCTCTGATAGTTGTGGAAATTTTGTCAGCATTACCTATTTCTAAGGAGAAATTTACTGAGGAAAATGTGCTAATAATCCCATTACAGGTAATTGAAAGAAAGCTCCTTCTGAGCAGGCAGCTTTCAAAACAGGCAGAGGATGGAATCTCATTTGCTTCTTTTTGCTCTTTATAAAAAGGTTAATATGAATTATTAATTCATCCCTATTAATTTGAGGGATCATTTTCTGCTCTCTGGAAGGTTCTCCTTAAGTGAGTATTGATACTAAAGATGAGCCTTCTGCTGTGCCTGTGCTGCAGTTAACAGTGACTGCAGCAGCCAGAATACATTTCTGAATGAGGTGTCTGTGAGCACTTCAGGATGCAGGTCGCAGTTAAAACAGTCACGCAGAGCTTCACAGGCTTACCTGGGATGTCTCTTTGCTGCTCTAGACTTCCTGATGCCACTCCTGATGACTACTGCTCATGCTCAAAGCTGTCTCCCAGATCTCTCTTCAACTCTGTAGTCACTCAAAACTTTGGCAAAGACTTGTCTTCACTTACATTTGATTTTACAATATAGGAAACACTTCAGCACTTTCTGTTACTTGTTCAAAAGATACATGGAAGGATTCATATAATCCTGTGGGGTTTTAATGTCTCATTACCATAATCTGGCAAATCTTTTGTTTTGAGCTTTTCATAGGGGTATTCACTTGTCAGGGGACTGAAGCTCAAAACTCACAGTGATAGCCACATGCTCCACTGAAGCCCATTGCTGTTTGAACTTGCCTTTCTAAAGTGTCTGTTCAGCTTCATCAGATTTTAATCTCTTGGTGGGTTGGTATGCTGGCACCACTGAAAACACAGGCAGAGGTCCTGTGGACATCAACAGATCTGGATCTACTCTGTGACTTTCTTCTGGCAGGTGGGTTTTGAAAACCAAAAATTTGTAGCTCTCAGGTGGTAATTTTTATGTTGGCACTGTTTTCTTAGGAGTTTGTGTGATGGGTTTGTGCTTTTTCTGTTTAGTTTTCTCTGCTCTGTAAATCACAGTCACACAATAGTCTGGGTTGGTAGAGACCTTTAAAGGCCATCCAGTCCAACCACCCTGCAACAAGCAGGGATGTCTTCAACTGCATCAGGCTGCTCAGAGCCCTGTCCAGCCTTGAATATTTCTAGGGACAGGGCATTCACAACTTCTCCAGGCTATCTGTGCCAGTGTTTCACCACCCTCTTTATAAAAAAACTTCTTCCTTATATCTCATCTGAATTGACCTTCCTTCAGTTTGAAACTAATGCCCCTTGTCCTATCACAACAGGCCCTGCTCAACAGTTTGTTCCCATCTTTCTTACAGGTCCCCTTAAAGTACTCAAAGACCCCAGTAGGGTCTCCCCAGAGCCTTTTCTTTTCCAGTCTGAGCAACCCCAGCTCTCTCAGCCTTTCCTCATAGGGGGGGTGCTCCATCCCTCTAATCGTGTTTGTGTCCCTCCTCTGGACAGGTCTGTGTCTTTCTTGTGCTGGGTTTCCCACAGCTGGATGCAGCACTGCAGGTGGGGTCTCACCAGAGCTGAGGAGATGCTCTGCCTGTGGTATGAACTGGGGCTTTTATAATTTGTGAAAGAGTAATAATTTTTAAAAATCCCTGATTATTCCCTATAAACAGACACATTGGGTTTTGTCCCTAAATTCTTTTACAAAACCTCTTGGAGACTTCAGAGATGCTCTGCCCCAGTGAGGGGTAAGTGAAGAAGTGTGGAAGCAGGAGTGTTGTCGGTAATGCCTGTTGCAAACAGACCACTTGGAAAAGCAGAGCATAGAGGCAGGAAAGGGAGTTTGACTCACCTGGAAGGAGGCACTGGGGAACTCGGTCCTGCTTTCTCAAGCGTATATATCTAAATTGTTTAGCAGGACTAATTTAGTGGGCTAGTTTACACTTTCAAATAAGCTTTCTAGGCCAGAAGGTTCTGACTCTGCTCTTCCCTCTCTTCTTTTGATCCACTGCTTTTTATCACTTCTGGCTTCACTTTACCTTGGATTCAACCAGAAAGACTGCAGTCAAAACAATTTCTTGGGAAGTAACCAGAAGTTAGATCCACCTCTTTGTGAATCGTAGTGGTGTTCTTATCATTAAACTGGCACCACCACCCATGAAGTTAATTGAGGTGCTGGCTATGACTAACTTTTCAGGATTCTCCAAGGTCTCAAGTAAGCTTTGGCAGTTGTATATCTTATCCTGCATTGCTTTTAGATGGAGATAATTATCTATCTCCATATTGTTCAGGTACTTCTGAGCATATATGCCAGCCAGAAAAAAAATTTAGCCATATTAAAAGAAACACAGTGAGTTCAGGTGCCAGGATATTTAAGTAGTACTGGATATTGGGTAGATGGAATTGTTCTTTGGGACTCAGAAGGGTTTACAGGCCTGGGACACACTTTGGGTAGATATCAAAAGCCTGTAACTTGAAAACTGCTGTCTTCTTGGAGGAAAAAGTGGTCCTAAACACAGCAGAACAAACCAAAACAATCCTGTCTAATCTGTGTTTGAACGACATCAACACCAAGGCTGTGGGTTCAATCCCCATGTGGGCCTTGTCCTGAAGAGTTGGACTCGATGATCCTCATGGGTCCAGCTCAGGATATTCTGTGAATATTCAGAGTGTTCCATCTGGGGTAATTTCGGGTGAATCTGCAGTCTCAGCAGCCTCTGCTGCCTGAGTATTATGTGAGGGATTTCATTTCCAGGCTAATAGAAGACATGAAGAATTTGCAAGACAATAAGCTTAGAAAATATTAAAATGCAGTTTATCAGCGTACTGAAAATCTGATAATTCCATAGAAGTTCCATCCAAAACAAAAAGCTGTAATTATAAATGCAAAGTAAAAATGATTCTAGTAATTTACAGGGGCCTCCTAGACATGAATTCATATTAATACTAAGCTATTTAAATAAGAAACCCAAGAAAATGCCAGACAGCTGTATTCTTCAGAATAATTTTAATAATCTAACATGGTAATGAGTGTACTGGTTGCATCCTGTTGCCCATACTGAAGTCTGTGCAACTCAGCCACTTCGCTGTATTTTTTTTCTGGCAGAACCATCTTAAAAACTGCCTATTGTTTACCTTTTCTTGTTTTCTTGTTTATTTATTGTTACTGCTTATTTGCATTGATCTAGAACCAAATAGCTTTGAGTAAGTGCAGAAATGATGCATGAGGTATTAGCAGGTGTGTGACTGCAGGTTTCTTTACAGATATAATAAGCAAGCAAG
>NW_008240042.1:3276308-3335918 GCF_000691975.1 Corvus brachyrhynchos
ATAAGTGCCTTCTGATGGCTTGCTAGCTAAGATCTAGCACGAGGCTCTCTGGGGATGAATTTCTTAAAAAAATAAAAGTGGGCTCGGCCACATTTATTTGATATTACATTCATAGGTGTAAAATAGCAGTTTATAGTTTCACTTGTCCATTTCCCTTGCTCTGGACCTGCCTCCCTGATCAAGAAATTCAATAGCTATTAAAAGCTGCAGCTGTACTAACAGTCTTATGCTTTATAGGAGGCATTTTGCAGCTATTACTTTAAGTCAGGCATTCTGTGCCAGTACAGATGTTACGTCCACCTTTTTCATGAGCACTTTATCTGCACCATGGGCATTGCATTTCTAATGCTTGCTTGAAATTGCTAAACATGCTCCGTAGCTGTAATTTATTTGGGCTGGTGTAGTTTAGAGGCCTGAAAAAGCTGTATCTGCACCTGTTCTATTCATCCAACCAGGAAAGCACAAATTCCACTGCAGGAGAGTTTGTGGAGTTTGGATCTCTTCTTTATAAACCTCCTGAACCAAAGGCAGCCATTTGATTCACATGTATGTTCCCTTTTCCTGAGGTGGAAATAGCTTGTATATATATCACAGAATTCCAATTTTCTAATACTGAAAGGAGAACATACCTCTTGTTCTGATGAAGGACAGGCATGCAACTCCTACATTCCCTTCCTCATCTACCTCTGAGTAATCAAATGTGCACAGTGAAAGGTGAAACACATAGAAGTTGCTCCAGTGTGTATAACTGGAGCAAACTGTGCTAGAATAATGACACCAGTTTCATTGTGGGACAATGTGACAGACACTTCTGAGTGAAATGTATTTGAGGTGATATAAAATGAGTGAAAAGAAAAAGCCACTGCTTCTCCTGATTCACCTCCTGGCAACACTGATACCAGTGAATTTGTGCTAATGGAAGATGAGCAACAGTTGGAGATGACTGAAACATTGACAATATCTGAAATTTTGAATATTGACTGTTGAACCAGTGTAAGAGCCATTCATTCAACTGTTTTAGCCCAAAATTTTGGAATTCACGCAAAATCCAGCTCTGAAAGACAAAAAATTAAACAAAAAAGAAGAACTTAAAAAAACCCCAGAAACCACCCCAAACCAAGCAAACAAGGAAGCCACTGTTGAGTGAGGTTTTCCAAACCAAAGCTATGTCCCACTTTGCCCAGTTCTCCCAGAGACGTGTGTCATCCGTAGACATGTCATCAAATATGGCTCAAACCAACCCTTCCCCCAAAGTAAATAAATCCAACCACATAGACCGAAATGATTCTTTGGCATCCTAAAGCTTCTACCCTACTTACTTGTGGTGCATTTTTAATTTACAGTTAAACCAGGGGCTGATCCATTACTTAGTGTTTTCATTAAAGTAAAATAGAAAAAAAGCACTTGTGCCATAATCAGTCTCATGAAATACTTGTAAATACGCAGTGAATTGTAAATATGCAGTTTAGTGCAATAGGATGGAGAAGCAGCATATCTGTAAGAAAACAAAGAAAGAACCAAGGACTTAAGGAACACAGACCTGTGTGTGGAAATAAAGAGAAGGCAATAAAAGGACAGGAGATTGCTCGAAGTATATATTTTGGGAATAGTGATCAAATATAATCAAATATATTAGTACTAACTGTATTACTAACATGGAATGCTCCTGAATTGTGCATTTAGGCTTTGGATTCTTTTTGAAAGTTCTGATGGCTTTTGGCAAACCACACAAGCCTTGTTCAAGAGGCCAAAGATACCTCCTTTGGTAAATCCAAAAGCAGATTCAAAATTTTTCCCTTCAGGTTTAGGATATCATCAGAAGCTCTAGGTAGAATTACAGTCCTGCTGTACACAGCTGAGTATATATAATTCTCTAAGTAAAATTCATGTCTTATGTGTTGTAAAAGGAATGAAAGGTAGCTGTTAATTCCAAGGCTTATAAATATGTCAGTGGGTTTTCATAATGTCTTAATAAATTACAAGAACAAACTCAGTGACTCATGATGTCACCAGAACTACACGCTGCACTGTATTTATTGTAATTATGTACAAAACTCACAGAATTCTTTTTACTCTCTTCATGAATACATAGATCCCACTAAAAAATCAAAACAATCCTCATGGATTTCTTTATTATTTATTTGCCATCTTTCAGCTGTTTTCTTGTTCTGAGCGCTTCTTCAAATGAAGAAAATTTTCAGGAAAATGCATTTAAAAGAACATTGCTGCAACTGCTGTATTTATTTATTGAAAAGCTGAAGTAAAATAGAATTTCCAAATATCCTCAAATTTGGGTGAAGTTCAAATTTTCCTTGGATCCTAGCTCTCTGGCTGGCCACCAGCCCATATCACTAATGGTATAGCTAACTGAAAAATGGAAAAACAATTTCGTGAAAATTTCAAGATTATTTTGGCTTCGATCTGAAATGTAGAGATAGCATCAATATCATAGAGTTGGTAATGCTTCATTCTTTGGTTTAAGAAATAAACACAGGACAGGCTAAAGGCTTTGGGTAAGTTAAATGTGTAAGACTAATTCAACAGCATTTCAAACCACCAAAGTAAACTTAGTGTGTGAAGAAGCCCTTGGCTCTTTAGTACTCCCTGTCCCAACTGGTTTTTGCTGTCCCAGATGCAAGTGTAGTTTGCATTTCAGTGATTAATTGTTCTTCAGTGATTAATTGTTCTTTTGTATCATAAAACACAGTGGGTTGACCTATGGAGCTGGCCCTGCTCCCATGTGTATGCTCAGGTGTTGAGTTCAATGGAACAGAACCTGTGTCTTAGGATGGGGAGAAAAGGAAAGAATTCCACACTGCATCCAGTTTTTATGGCCCTCATTTAAATCACTGGAAATGGTACCTCTGAATTTAACATATGTTAAATTCGATGATGTGCTTCTCTGAAGATAGGACATAAACAAAACAAATAAATGACCCCAGTGTTTCTCCCACTGTTGCTGAACTAATTCTCCAAGATATCTGTACTTCCAAAGCCTGTGCGTAAAATCCCCTTGGTCCAGCTGCATGTCCATACACATACTGCTTGCAATGCAACAGGTATCTTTTCAATATGGATGTCTTAATTTTCTGTCCAGGAAACCCCCTTCCAAACTTCCCATTCCAAAAATAATAGCAGTGTTCAGTCACATTTTATGAAAGCATCTTAGAATTTATATAAATAAAACTAGGGTACATTTCAAAGAATATATAAAATGCTGGCGTTTTGCTTTTACTGCAAAGATCAAAGAGCCGATTAAAATTAAAATTTCATGAACTTTAAATTATGCATTTAGTCATAAAAAAATATTAAAACAAAAAAAATTTAAAGCAGCAGGTGTACCTTATATAGTAAGATAAAGTTTAATATATTTTATTAGCTTAAGGGACACAGAATAACTATCTAATCAGAACTTCAGGCATGCATTTACATAAATATATTAAATTAAGAAAAGCAATTATACACTTAAACATCCTTTTGTCTAAAAAAAATCATTAAATCCACAGATTAACAATAAATCCAACTCTATGTATTTATCACTTCCAGATACAACTGTTCCATTTCTCAGATATTACACAAATACATTTGTTAGAATTTATATGCATTATACATATATTATATATTACATAATAGTGTGTATACATACATGGTGTTCAATAATATAATAATAATTTGTAGTTTTTATAGCACTTTTCATTTGAAGAGCTCAAAGCGCTTTACAAAGATTGATTTCAGTAATTTTTGGATGGAGAGTGGAGGCACAAAGACACAATTATTTCAGGTTATATAGAATTTGTGACAGACAGCGACTGAATTCTCTTGTTGTGAACTTCAGTCCTGCTGTCTCCCTAAAACGAAATGCACATATAGCATATGGAGTCTATGTAGGTAGACTTGCAAAGACTTGTAAGGTCTCGAAGCAAGAAAGCACTTAATTATATTAATAATGTTAAGCACATGACTTCAGTGTGGCTCATATGCTTAAAATTACTTGTGTGCTCCCAGCTAGATTGGTGCCTGTATATGCTTACTAGTATAATTCAGTTTCTAGAAGATACTTAAGCCTAGTCTGAGTGATATTTTCTAAGCTATTTTCCCACATTTCAAATGTACATACAGTACCTGACAGCTACTATGAAATAAAACTTGCTGAACAGGGGAATGTCACAACAGTAATGTTCTCAAGTGACAGAAGTTTGTTATTTCCTTTGCTGCTTGGCTCCCATTACAATCTAATTGTTCTCAAAGGGGAATTGAAGATTTAATTCTGCAGTATATTTTTTGGGGGACAGCTAATAGCATTTCTGGAAAATTCACAGGGTAGGGTTACTGCTTCTGGTACTAATGGAGACCACTACAAGCTACATCTGGTGACTTAATACCAGATGGTTTCTGCTCTCAGCATATCTTGGTATGAATTAAGTTCAGTCTGCACACCCATTTTGACTGCCTAGAACATTTTCTTTTTAGCAGCTCCTCCTAGGAACATTCAGAAAATGGGGTTGTTTGTTACTGCCTTGTGATGCAAAACACCCTTTTGTCCTACTGGAAAATGTATCCTACATAAAAAAACCCCTGTCTCCGAACCAGCCAACTCTCTCTGCCTTCTTTCCAAGAATACTGGGAGCACACCATTGTGTATATTCACATGCTTTAGCTGATGCTGCCTTTCTGAAATTTCCTGGGAATTAAAGTAGTTTTTCATTTAAAATATTTTTTACTTTTTTATTTCATTGCAAAAGGAAAATAAATAGGAAAATCTTATAAACCATAAAAGGAACTTTAAGATATGATACACTGGACCCTCTTGGTAATGTATAGCACATGGAAAGTTGGTTTTTATCGGTAGAAATAAAACTCTTCTCCAGTAATGCAGCTTGCTGTCTGTACAATAATGCCTGACAATTTTGTTTATGGAAGCCTGTCTGTGTGCTGTAAACAGTAGGTAAAGACACACATTATTTGCATATAACCCAGAATACTAAATGTTTGTGAATGTCTGTAGCATGGAATGATCACTAAACTATACCTTTTCAGTACTGAGAGCTCAGGGAAGCAGGTGTGTCACTCGGCTTTCACATCAGCTGATTGCTGGACACATTTGAAGAAGTATCAAGAAGTCAGGCAGATTTTGTGTAAATGTTGGCAATACCTATAAGGAAAGCCAGGAGGAGTGGATATGCTCTGTAGGGCTTTCTGCAGGGCTGGATCTGCAGTCTTATTCCACAAAACATTGGCCTAATGACTGCAGATGCAGACACGGAGAGGTCATGTGTGCACTGATGTCTGAAGTTAAGATCTTCTGCCAGCTAAGTGGATATCTTTTAAGGACTTAATCCTGTAGCTAATGAAGTCAATAGGAGATTATCAATTGACATCAATGGACTTGGAGTCAGGGCCTCAAAGATTAAAAGTAATCCTGTACTAAGCTTTCAGGTGGCTGCTGCTGTTTCACACCTATATCCCCAAAAAGTACGTGCCTTATTTCACTGAATTTCTCTGTGGTTGAAAAGAAAAATCTTTTCAGCAAAACAGTCTTAAATTTTTTTCAGTATTTCCAAAACATTTTGTCCTGAAACACTTAGGGAAATATATATTAATCACTTTTTTTGTAGCCAGAATCCAGATTATTTGGTACAAATTTTCTGCAAATTTGAGTTGGAATTAATTTAAAGGGTTGGCTGCATTTTTTATGAGAATGTTACTTTTTTAATTGACAAAATATTAGTGAATTTTTAATATTGCAAAATGGAAATAATTAGTTTTTATTTACCACTTAGCTTTTTTCTGTTTTTTTTTCTAAAATGAAGGACAGCTTTTAAGTTGGATAGAAGATCAAAATGGTATAATTCCTAATTAAACTGATACACAGATACTCTAAAGGATAGTAAATTAAAATGCATGAATTTCTTTTAAAGAATATACACAATTAAGGAAAAAATAGCAGAACAGGGTGCCGTTGGACTTGCTTTTTCCATGTAGAACTAATCTTATAAATGCCTATTTCATGAGTGCAATTAGAATTACCTGTATGAACACTCATTTTCACTGTAGTGCGACTTTGCACCCGTGAAATTACTTGTTCATATTTTCAGCATCTCCATTTTGCATAATTTTATAGGAAAAGGTACTTGTTTCTCAACCCAAATTAGAGAAAATGTGTACAGAAAAGCTACATTTCATCATGTCAGGAATATCATTCTGCTTTTCAGTTAAGCCATGTGATCCCTGGCTTGCAATGGGTAACTTTCTGATAAACACAGTGACTGAAGTGATTTCTGCCTTCCTTCAGCTTCAGTCTGTCTGTGCCTGAGCTGTGTGAGGCTGGTACTCCTGAACTGTAAATGCCCAGCTAAGACACAGTGCTAGAAGTCACTATAAAACAACAAAATTCTGTGGAATGACCAAAAGATAAAGGCCTCAGCCAGCTGGGAAGCTTTTTTGATGCGCACATCTGTGAGGCAGTTTCAAAAATAAAAAGCACCTGCAGCAACCAGGAATTGCTGATGTTTACTGTGGGTCTAGAAAGGAAGGAGCTGCAAAACCAAATGTGGACAAGTGAATGAAAGAAGGAGATGAACAGAGGTGTCATGTCAGTGATACAGAATTTATACTCTTATTTATACCTAACTTACACTTCTTTTGCATGAAATAGAATAACGTGTGAGGATTTAAAGGTAAAAAGGGCTTGGATCTGTGTCCCTGAGTGTTAACAAAAGAAATTTATTCCCAGAGGGAGAGGCTTTGAGTTAGTATTTCTTATTGGGCACAGTAGAAAAATGAGTTTACTGTTTTTCTGAAATGGAGTGAAACGATTTGGAGCCAATTTTGCATAACATCTTTTTGTCTCCCTGCTTATCTATGGAGTAAAGATGTTTTTCCTTATACTCCAGTAATATGCCTTTTTCTGATCAGTGGCATACAAAAAGAGAAAGATGAGTTTTCTGTCCCAAAATAATAAAGCAGGGGTTTAAAACTAGCAGGCATCAGGGAGAGTCATGTTTCTTGCAACAGGTACGTTTGTTCTCCTTTAGCAGCAGAAAGGCTGAAAGAATGCTTGAAATGTACAATGTGTGGGGAACAGACAGGCAGTATCTTGAATAAAGGAAGAAATGAATGGAATAAAAGATTAGGAGGGAGAGACACAGAGACAGAGACAACATGAACACATACATAAAATCCCTTCTGGAGGCCCTTATCTAATTGCCTCATTTATCTAGTTTCATTTATAAGCTCAGTTTTATTCTGGGACACTCTCGGAGGTTGTGTGAGAATGGCTGCAGAATGACCTAACTGGCAACAGGCTTTCTACAGACCCTTTTTTTTTTTTTTTTTTTTTTTTTTTCAATTCTCAGGGCAATTACTGCAGTTGCCCTTTTTATATCAGCATCTTGGGTGGCTAGGCCTGGGGTTTGCTCACTCTTTTTAATAGAATAATTTCTTTTGATAAATAAGCAGCTAGGATTTTTTGTGTCTTTTTTTTTTTATGAGAATACTTCTTTTCCACTGGGACTTCCTATGTACATGTGGGCTTAATGCAGATGCCTGCTTTCACACAATATAAAAGATGGTTTAAAAATGAATCAAAACAGTTTCACAAGCTATCTCCCCTCTCCCTCTAACCTTCACTTAGATTATATCTTAGTTTTGAAGTTTTTATGGAATGACTCAGAGCAGAAATTTTTTTAAAAATAAACAAACTAGAATTTTGCTTAAATTTGGAAGGTGATTTTCTGGGTGCAGCACAGTTGATGTGAGTTTTTGCTATTGATTTGAATGAGGCCTGGATTTAATTCTTAGCTCTTACTGGAGTTTTATTTTCGGATTTCCCTATTAAATTAACTGTCTTTATTATTAAGATCAGAACTCTAAGATCATTGTTTTCTGTCCTCTGCATGACTATGGCATATATATTATTGTGAATCTTCAATGTAGGTGCCATCTGTGGCATTTCTTAAGGAACTAAGCAGTGAGAAAAGAACTATCACATCTCCCCAGCTGGTTTTTGAAAATAACATGTCACAGTGGAGTTAAAGTTGGGTTTATTTTTAAATATATTTAATCTAAGAAAGTGTTAAAGATGTTATCTCTGTCAGATATTTAAACGTTGCTAAAATACTTCAGCGACTTTCTTGCTTTGCTGATTATGAAGAGTGTAATAAAACCGTGCTATGTGACAGATTTAGACAGCTGGCTCATTCATGAGAAGTTCACATTTTTGTCACCCACGTTGAATAAGGAAAGATTAGATGCTAAGGTCAATTTACAAAAATGGTTGTCAGGACATTTTTTAATTGTAAAACTTTTTGTGATGGAATTCAGGGAAAAGACTAAAGGCAGAAAGCAGTGGAGACAAAGAGCTGCTATTAACCTACAGATGCTACCACAGGGTTCATTTTAAGATTGGTCACACTGCTTAGCCAATGAAGTGTTCGTGTGACTATAAGGGACCACCCTTTTCTGGGGTGAGAGGGCAATTTGGTCTTCATGCTCATTTAATCCCAAGATGTCTCTCAATGGACTGTCAGTTGAATCTACATTGTGCAAAATTATGCATGCACTTTTTAATGCAGACCATTGTTCTCTGAGCACTTAACCAAGATTTTTCAACCAATTTCCATTTGGCATGAGGTCACTCGAAACCCAGGCAAATATATATGGAAGGCAAATGTAATCATCTGTTCCTCAGAGCTGGAATGTGTGAGACACAGAAATGCAAGTATTGGTTATGCTGTAATTTCACATTGAATACTCAGTAAATGAAGACTGACAAATTTCTATCAGAGAAAATTCACTGTATGTTGCTGCCCTGGAGAGATGATTTTATTACTGGATTTTACATGGCGAAAAAGACTTTTAGATCTGCTTGGCTAAAGCGCTGTCAATTGTTGATGCATGAGCAGCTGCTTCTAAGGACCACAGGATGTGCACACTGTGGCTGCTCTGCTTTCTTTTCTCAGGCAAGATTTTATAAAAGCTGCAGTAGGTAGTTTGCAGGTAGTGCAAAGGAAACCTGATAGTTGGTAAGTAGTGAACAAAGAAACTGCCAGTAGAGCTGAAGATAAGAGGGCACCAGTTCTGCACCTACATCTAATTAATTAATTCCTTAGAAAACCTGACTACAGCATGTACACCACATTTATTGATGCATTTACAAAGACTCAGCTTTCTGTTAGCTCTCCAAGGAACATTTAGAACTGCATTTGGCAAGAACTGCTGTAGGTGTTGTACAAGTGACACCACACACAGTCAGCATGTGCTCGTGTGTGCTCTCGCCCCGGGACATTGCGTTCAGTGTGGCATTAGCAGAGCCTGCCCGTGTATAACCTCTTACACTGTCCTGCTACAGTGAAAATCACTTTATGGACACTTCTAACACATGCTGGAATTTTATTATGGTTGGTGGATGTTTGCTTTTTTCCTCATCCAGCATAAATGAATACAAGTTGACACAAGGGTACATTTCTAGATTAGATCCACAACACATTAAAGTGTGTGTGTGTGTTTGCTCTCTCTTTCCCCGTCTTTCCAATTGAGTTGGTGAAAATGTAACTTTAGTATTTTACAGGACATGGTAAAGCTGTCTCATCTAGGTGATGTCTACATTATAAAAATAAAATAAAATAATATAAATATGCAACATGAACCCAGTGCCCATCGTTAAATAAAATATATGATAAAAAGCAGACCTTCTAGGATGACTGGTTTTGAAATATGCGAATATAATTTAATTATTAAACACTTGAAACAATCTTGATATTAAGCTGCAATAACCAGATTTTTGCATCTATGCTAGATAAAGAAATAACATTCTGTAATAGAGTTACATTGATGAAAGTGAAGGTTACAGTCTTACAATGAATTGCCTAGATAGGAATGCATTAAGCAGTTCTGAAATATTGTCTCATGATGGAGTTCAGTTTACCTTAGAAACTGTTACAACTGGATTTTATTAAGTCCAGCAGTTTATACAGCAGTGTTTGGAAACTGCTTTCTCACTGCTATAATCAGATAGGTGCAGGAATGAGATTTCTGGGATGTCAAAGAAGCCATTAAGACATCAGGAAAGTCCTTTGACGAAAATGTGTTTTACAGTGGAATTGCTTCGTAAACTATTTCTCATGAAGAAATAAATATTAAAAAAGATTCCACTCTCTGCAAAGCCGTGATAGCGGCTGCGTGTGTATGTGTGCACATATTGGATACCGGGACGTCTGCGGAGACGCGCAGGAATATTTACACACATACGAGGGATTTTCTGCACATTTGCGGAAATTACACTTAAATTAATAAAGTAAATCAAATCACCGGTGTTTGTTGCAGGATAACAGTCTTTCAAAAATGACAGGATTCAAAACAAATGCCCGTTGAAAGTGGAGTTTCCAAATAGTCCCAGAAACTATACAATGTAGCTGGTTAGATCCAGCAAATAGGATGTCATGTCTAGGATCTGATCAAGAATACCTGCCCTTGTCACTCTTCGGATGTTTCTATCCACTTGTTCACACTGGGGGCCGAGATAGCCTTTTTTACATAAGCATTTATTGGGCCTTACACAGACACCTCCATGTCGACAGGCTGGGTCACATTTTGCTGTGGGTGAAAAAACAGCGATTTTCCAATTTGTTTAGAACATCACAAACCAAAAAAGATACAGTACACATTCATTTAGAGCTTTTCTAACCTTGCCATGATAAAGCATATAAATTAAAAACAACATAGGTTGAAATATTAAGAGTGTTGAAAGCATATTTTTCAAAATTTTAGAATATTAGAGAGAGGAAGTAATTTTGTATGTCTGAGAGGATGTCACCCAGGAAAGACTGATAAACTCAAATAACAGACTTTTTGAAAATGTTCAATTCCCATATTCCGGTTTCATTTAAAATCTCAGGCAAACTCCTTTGTATACTCAGAGTTATGCACTACTTTGCCTTAGCAAAGCAGACTACACCTGACCAGATGCACTCCTTTGGCTCTTGAATCACTTAATGTTGGGACCAAAATTGAATTGTTTTTACAGAAAAGAGAGCCAGAGTATTTTTTCAACCATTTTTATCAGTTATATAAGTTTCAAAGTTTTCTCTCTCTTTAGAAGATGCCAGTTTATCTATAGAGTTCTAGGTTATCAGCTTGCTTCAGTTTCTCAAATAGAGCTCCTATTTTAAACTGTAGCCATTGTTAGCAAAATTAATAATAACTTTAGTTGTGGAAGTTTTGTCTTCTGGGGTAGTCACAGCACCTTGATAAATATAATACATATATAATACATCTTTCTTTTTCTGTAGGTGTTATGCTGTTTAATGTTATCTATTGCAATAAGCTTCAATATGGATTTATGGATATTTATAATACACTATAGAAATACAGGTTTCTTGATTTTGTCCATGAGTTTCTTAATTACACAAAAAGGAAGCTCATACCTTGTAAGGTAAATTTTCTTGTTTAAACTATAATAGTAGCTTGAGGTTCAACTTAGAACATCCCTATTAATTGTTGTGTGGGATACAGAGAAGGAAGATCCTTAGTCTACATATTTTCTGTGGCTTTCTTGCTCATTGTGTCCATCAAATTATCTGTCATAAAGCTGTGATCTTTTAAACAAAACAGGTTATTCAAGACCTATTTATGCTCATGTTAGAGGCATCTTTTACTTTAAGTTCCACTTGGACAAAGGCTGTAGAATGGGCCTCATTCTCCATATGTGGGAGGGCTCTGACTGACAAGTGAGGACAATTGAAGTAGAGCTATTTGGCCAGATTACCTCATCCATTTCTCTAACTTGCCTTCATTGCTGGGTTATAGAAGGCCAGCTCATGAATCTTTGCCAGTAAGGTACATTATTAGCGATTAATTAATCTCATTTCATTCCAAAGTCACTCCTACTCATCACTAAAAACCTGGAGGTTGCTGAAATTTACGCTGAAGGACTTCATAGATGGTCCTGCTTCATCAGGGCCCTCCTGCCCTTCCAACCTGAACTATCCATGGGGTCTTTGTTTTCTCTTAGTCCCTGCTATTGAGTTCTACTGCCATTATGCTAATGTTATCTCTTTGTGTGGGCATCTGGTCAAACTCGCCAACCAAATATGCCCCGTCAGAGGACTCTGCTGATGCTGAGGAACAACATCTTTGTCATAACATCTCTTCGTACCCAGGCCAGCTCTGGAGTATCTGCACTGGCCAAAATTACACAGCTCAGACAGAACCACAGCCTCTGAGACAGTGATGGCAGAGCTGTGGCACTCCAGGCTTATTCACCTCATCCCTTTGCAGGCACACCTATCATCTTGGTTTGATCACAGTCACTTTTTCAAGTGACTTTTAAAATGGAAAGCTACATGATAGGATTTGATGAAATCACTGTAATAATGGATCACAATAGCATTGATTATTAGCTGCTTCATGATAAGTTGTACATAGAATTCTCTTTAGCAAACTGGAGCAATTTCATTTTGTAGGATCAAAAGCAAGAATGTACCAAAACTAAAAAAATCTGCATTAAGTTAGTGAAGTGCAAAATACGCAATGGAGACCTGCAGTTCTGATTTACCACCTTTTCTGACAAATCTGTTTGACACTGACAGTAATAATACTGCAAGTGGAAGGTGAATGTCCAAACACAGGACATGTATTGACTGCATCTCCTTTCATTTTAAAATCTTGGTGGGAAAAAAAAAAAGAATCCTGTTGTCATATTTATGCTATCAATTGCATTCTGCACTGGCTCACAGTGCATTAGATGTTTCAGAGTTCTACTCATCTAAAGACTTATTTTTCTCCTACAACTCACGAAATCAGTATTTTTAATGTTGTCTTAGAACTGAAGGCCAATATATTGGTCAACATATACCTGAAAATTTCTCTGAGCAAATAATTAAAAACTAATTACAACATGTCACTGCTTTTTTCACTTGTTGCTATGAATGTGTAATACAAACCAGTTCTGCAGAACTCTCCTTCCCAGCCTTGATTACAGCAGCATTTTCCTGTGGGAGTGCAGTGCCCATTCCGACAATGCCTTGAGCATTCAGATGTCAGTATCTGTGCAGACTGAGTTGTTCTTTTGCATTCTTCAGGGACTAAAGGCCTGAATAAAACCATACAAACCAAGCAAAGAGTTAAAAGGTGGGATCAAGGAGAAAAATTTTGATTTTTTTATTAAAGGCCTGGTTCTCTGCTGTAGTATTATCAGTGGGAGAAATCATGAGATTTCTTTTTTCCTCCGAAAAAACAGTAAGCATAGACATGATATGTTAGAGTACAGAAAAATACAGTGCAAGTTGCTATTATTTCATATAACTGCCTTCAGAGATCTTCTACAAGACTAAGCAATAGTCCTTGAGAATTCTTGAAGCATTAACCTGCCAAAATCATCTTGCTGAGGGTTCATAAAGCTGCCAGCTTATCGCAGGCAGCATCTGATGGTCTTTTTGCACTTCTAGCTGATCTAGATTTTCCCTAAGAAAGGGGGAAGAGTTACCTGAACAAGTTTTATGTCACACATTATGACGTGTAATAATTTGGCTGAAGTACTACCTCTGTCTACAAATTCAGTTTTACACTGCTGGCTTTTTATTTCCATATTTTCATGGAATGATATCTGGATTGTGTATTCTGAATGCCTATTTAAGCATCTGAACATTAAGATAGATTTTGTCACTCTGAGAGTGACCAAGCACTTGCAGAGGTTGCACAGAGAGTTGTGGAGTCTCCATCATTGAAGATACTTGGAAGTTGTCTGGACATGGTCCTGAGAAATTGGCTGTAGGAATCCCTGCTTGAGCAGGGGGGTTGGACCAGGTGCCCTCCAGAGGTGCCTTCCAAACTCAGCCATTCACCATCTAGTGATTCTGTGGAACGTATGCATGAAGGAAATTCTAGTTCAGCTGACTTAGAATATTTCTGATACTGGATGTTTTGGTTGGGATGATAGGATCATCCAAAAGCAACAGGTTCACAGTAGAGGTACCATGTTTTGTCTCTGCTGTAGGTTTGGTTGCACAGGTACAACCAAACAGGTACAAGTTTGGAAAAGAATGTCAGGATCTCCCAAATGATCTGATCAAGTAATTGAATAGGAGCATCATGGAAAATTAAGTTAATTAATTAAGTTAATTAAGTTAACACATTTTCAAGGAAATCACCTGAACCACTGCCATACATACTAAGGTTGAAATGAGCAGGAAAAAGATTCTATGAGTTTTGTGGAGAGCTTAGAGAAACCTTGGCTAAGTGTCCAGCTAGAATTCAAACAAACCAAAACAAAATTGTATGAGATAGAATAGAATAGAAAATAACATTGTTCAATATACTGACATCAGTATTACACCCCAGTTATATGCAAATAACTGCAATAGCAGCTCGTGCACTGAGGACCCTGTCAAATATTAAATTCCTAGAGTGATACTCCTGCGTGGAGGAAAGGATAGTTTTTGGATCCTGAGAAAGAACAGGTATGACGGAGGTGCAGAAAACTGTGACAGAAGAAAAAGTGGAGAAAAACTGGGCATTCTTGTTTATCTCCCATTTCAACATCAGAAGAAACATCAAGGGAAAAAAAATTAAGCTAAAGAAAATAAAATTAACTAGGTGAACTCGTGGCTTCTAAGATATCAAAAGATATCTGAAGCACATGTTCCACTAGGTTTTTAAATAGATATTTCTGTGCACAATGGGGCCATTCAAAGTAATATTAGATAGGGTAAAAAATAATATTTTAAAAAATAAGCATTCATACCTAAGTCCCTCACTTGCTGACTGGGCTTACATTTCCCCCTCCCATTTTGGCAAGCATTTTGTTAATGGTCCATTACAGGGTTTCTTGCATTTTTCTTTGAAACAGAGTAATACAGTACAGGCCCACTGGTTTGTTTCAGCATAGCACTTTCTCTGCTCAGTCTTAATTACTGCCATGATTATTTAAGCATCCACACACGAGAACTGGTTCCCCAAAGATGTTAAGGACAGAAAGAATGTGTAGATGTTTCTTTAGCGTAGCACCAAGTCCTGATTTCCAAAGCATTTCTGAGAATCAGACTGAAGGTCCTGTATTATTTAAGGGCTTTGAAATATGTTTTGACACCTTTGGTGCAGCATATTTGAAACCCTTTCAGTTTGACTGTTTACATATTTCCACAGCTGTCTTTTAAATATAATGCATTATTTTTTTGACCTGTAAGGAATTCCAGTTCTGTAGTAATGAGTGTATTACATATGAACTGGTTAGAAAGTTTCTACACTTAAAAAATTATATGCAAATATCACACCCAATGCTATTTGGGAAATGGTTCTAGAAAATAATATGATTTTCAGTGGAGACTTGTTCAGATTTAAAGTAAAAAGATCTGTCTTCTAATTCCTATGTATGGAAAAAAAGCCCCACATTTGAAATTATTTCTGTATACCCAACTGCATAGGAGACAACATTCTTTATCTGTCACTGTTAAACCCCATTTATTTCAAGTTACTTTAAATGGAAGGCTTCTCTTTTTCTTAATCAACCACAAGAACAGTACAGTGTTTAGCAGGAAGCATAACCTCAGGCTCCTGGAGCATCTCTTGAAAAAGAGCTCAAGTGGCATATCTTTAGCAAAGAATGACCTTGTAAGTCACAGAGGTATTTTATTTGGGAAGATAATGACTTATTTTATTAATAGATGTGAAGTATTTATCTATGATAGTGCTAGAATATATGGGTCTTTTTGTATTTAATTAGGAAGGTAGAAGTCACACTTTTTTTGTATCCAGCTGAGCATGGCTGGTCACTTTTATGATTTAAAGTTTTCTACGGCTCTCGGTACTTGTGAATATAACCTTGCCTTTTATTCTACCATCAATCAATAACTTGCACTCATCAGCCTTGGATAGTATTTATTAATGGTGAGGTGGAGTAGAAACAAAGATGGAAAAAATTCTGGTTGGCAGGATGCCTTAGGAGAAGAGGAATACAAATGCAGCTGCAGCGGAATCCTCGTGTGTGAGAATCGCTGGTTTTCCCTTAGCTGAGCTCTGGGAAAAGCCACACTTCTTTCTCAGGATTCAAGTGCTGCTCTGGGACCAACACACATTGAGAGAAAGCCTCTGCCCCACAGTGCTCACACTTTGCATTCTTAGGGCTTGAAAGGGGTGGAAATGGTCAGGCTCAGCGCAAGTTGAAGTGAATCCCACAAAGATAACGTAAGTCCTGAAACTGACTGTTGGGACTCGATCTCTCCTGCACTTAGACAGGACCATGACTTTGTTTATATAACCAGTGCTTCGCTGTGTCTCCTGACATGGAAAATGGAGGGGAATGGATGGAGCCACACTCTGGGCTGGAGAGAATTTTTTTCCTTGTATCCCTCAATCTATAAAACTCTAAAGGGTACAGCTTGATTACTCTTACAGTAAGCACTATTTGGTCCGCAGAAAGTCAGCCAAAAATGTAGCTGATAATGACTATTTATATGGTCTGCACAATTCTAGTTATCTTAAAGAGCTGTTCATATATACAGTACAGTACAGTATATCTTGCTTGTTAAAACAGGCCTTCATGAAACTGTATAACAACTCTAAATGTATGGAACATGGAGGAAAAGTTGTACTGGGGGCTGGGGCCTCGCTGGATCCCTTTGCTGACGTGTGCAATGAGCTGGGAATTCTTGAGTGTGCAATGTGTGAAATAATTTTTGCTGCCTTACCATAGCTAGTAGAAGAAAGCAGCCTCTACTGTTAGTTTAGAAGCATATAGAAGTCCAACATGCTTTAATAGATTAAGACTCATCCTGGCATAGCTTAGAACTTCATGCTTTCTTTAGTGCATCTCTTCACAGCTCCACTAAACACACAGAGTGATTTAGTTGCTGTATGAGCTATCTGTAACTCAGATGTGCATAAATCAATGCAAATGGAGGGCCAAACTCAGCAGTAAAACAATGGTACTGAACAGAAAACAATTCCTCCACCAGGCTTTTGACACAGTATCAAAAATCTCTACTTCCCACTGAAGTGAGAAAAAAAAAAAGCCAGACAAAATTCCTGGATGTTCAGATTCAAACAAGAGACAGTGCTGTAGAAATCCTGATACAAAATATATGGAATGTTATGCTTCAATTACCTGCACATATGATATTAGATATGAGAATGATGCTTAAGTATATCACCAACACTTGTGCATTAGTTGTTGAGGTTTTTTCCTTTATAAGGGAAAATGTCAAGAAAAAGTAATTTTGTTTCACTCCTTGTCATAGCCTAAATTTACTACTTGTCATAGAATAAATATAGCATCTCTTCAGGTACAGCTTCTAAAATTAAAAAGTATACCTTTAGTCCTGGGAGAGATGCCAAAAGCTCGTTACTTGTCTCCAGATTTACTACATGGGAATAATGTGGAAAAAACTCACGGCTTTTAAGATTTAAACTCAGCAGCATATCAAATTTATTCTTATATGGTATACTTGTTCATGACCTCTAGTCTTAAGAAATTCTGTCATGTTTGAAAACTAGTCCCTAGTGAAGCCTGTATCAATGTTAATAGCTAAGAGGTCAATGCAACTGCTAAACAGTTTGTATTACTGTCAGGGTGGTCATGAAAACAACACCTGCTGCATGAGCACTTGGCAGCTGGGTCAACAGGCACTGTGGGAATTTATCAATTTAGGGGGCCACTTGCATAGCACTTTGACTGATGAATTGGGAAAGACTGGCTTACTGGGCTAAAGCTGCTCTATTATGTGTGACTTTCTTTAGGATGGCAGAGGCTTCCTGCAGGCTCCAGAAAATAAGCGAAAGATAAACTGAGCTGTATTTTTTCCTTATAAAGCGATAAAAAGTGAGAACTCCTTAATAGCCAACACTAGAAAGACTTTAAGAAAAGGGGAAAAAAACTACGAAACCAAAACAAAAACTTTTACAGTCAGTGAGCTGTGATGTGATTGAAAAAAATCCTTAGGTTTTTCCATCGTGGTTACAAAGGAGTTTTTGTGAAGTACTTCTGTAAAGTGAAACTCTCTAGACTGGTATTTGCAAAAAGCTCTAATTTCTCTTTAGTGTCTCTTGTGGGAATAGTAACTGCATGTGGGTAGGTAAATGAGATAAGAATTTTGCATGCTCTGGCTAAATGAAACATAATTAGACATTAATTCTGGCTTTCCATTCCCTCAAATGACTTAAGGGATAGTAACTTTCTGAACAGAAAGAAATCATATGGCCCACCTGGGTTGGTGAGGGCATTCACCAACAAAATTGGCTCCTTCTACAGAGAGTTTCCAGTAGGAGCTTTGGAGTTTATCTATAACCCATCAGAACTGAGTATCTTGATGCAGATTACTCTAAAACTGTGTGTTTCCATTTCCATAGTAATTAAAGTCTCAAACAGGGCTACACTTTCATAAATGCTTTTCTTATGTAATACCACCAAACACTCCTGACTCATACTAAAAAATCAAATCACTGATGGTTTTCTAAAGAGCCTGAACAACGTCAAAATGAGGCATGACCTAGATACTGTCCCTTCGTGTTTGAAATCAGTCTGTTTGGAAATGCTGTCTGACAGCGGAAATCCTGGAAGGTGATGATGGAAAGGATGATAAGTGGAATTATATACTCTGGAGGGGCATGAAAGAGGAGTGAGATGGTTTGAATCAAGTTCAAGTTTCAATCCAACGGGAAGCAGCTATTCCGGCTGTTGATATGAAACACATTGAAATCCAGATCTATAAGGTGTTACAAGGAGAGGAAGAGGAAATCTTCTTCTGTGTGCAGGAACACGTACTCAGGCTCTGCCCTCATTCATAAAAATCACCTGTTGCTTTCAGGGAGCCATCCTGGTCAAAACAATTACTCATCCCCTTTGGAGTCACCGTATCGATGGTGGCAAACTCTTAAAGCTTCACACTTAAAACTTCACAAGAGATACAGAACATCTTTTAAATGGAAAACTTTTGCATTGTCTGTCATTTTGAGGACTCTTCTCTGAATATCTTTCCTTTTATCTGTAATTTCCTTAGAAATTAAAGTGATCGTATTATAAGTACTCTAAAAGAAGACTTACAAAGCCACTTTATGGCTGTTCTCCCACCATCCAAAGTTTATTTTCTTACTTCTTGGTCTAGTAATAATGTTTAAATTACAGACTGCATGGACCTATCAACAATCATTCTTATTTAAATATTCATTTTCACAGTTGATTTTCTCCTCTCATCATGCTAGAAAAATGATTACTTTTTCTTTTCTAATGGGTTTGTCTCCTGTTTTCTCTGTTATCAACTAACTGGAATCTTTGGACCTCTATACATTTTCTGCATCACTGTTTACTTAGTTATTTTTTCTTTTGAATTCATCAATACTTTTGTGATTGATATTAGTATGTATTTTTAGAAACAGAAAACACAACAGAAAAGTTATGAAACAGAAAGCAGAAAACTAGAAAATAAAAAGGTTTTGGTTTTTGGCCACAAAAACAATTTATAAAATGCTAGTATTTGCACTGACCTTCAGGGTATCTGACTGACCCCACCTTTTAGTTGAGAAGAACTTAAGTCTTTCTCCCAGTATTTTCTCACTAGTTCCAACCCCTGGAAAGTAGCGGTAATGGGGTTTTTTTATAATCATCAAACGATAGATATATTTTTCAGAGACACACTTTTACCTTAAGAACTTCTCTTAACTGCCAGTTTAACTAATGTGCCCAATGTTGGTTTTATGTGCTTTTAATTTAAATGTTTCCCACAACTCCTCCATCCTCAAAGCTAAATATGTTATTGGCTATACTCTTCTCTTTATGGGATTTTTGGTAATATGTAGTATATCTACATTTTGCAGCACTTCACATACTTGGGGCTTTTTTTAATCACTTCATTGTCCATGAGCTCTCAGGCACCAATTTATCATTATAACAACCTTTTTACAAAGAGAAGGATTATTCCACTCGGTGCTTTCAGTGGGAGTCTAGTTATTGACATGAAGTATTTGGAAGAACTGAACAAAAGTTTTACTGTGGTACCTGGAATGCTGTATTTCAAACTGCTTTGATGACTGTGGGATTCAGAACCTCCGTGTTGATCATGTTCATCAATTTGTCATATATCACCTCAGTTTAACACCTCATTTTTGTTACATGAAGGATTGTTTTAGGATGGGACTTTCTCATTGCTGAGTACTGAAGACTAATGCAAAGAATTCTCAGGATTACTCTCATCTTCTGATCTCCTAATGTTTTAACCTGCCCACTTAATTTGATTTTTTTCTATATCCAAGTAATAGATTTCTGTCTTAAGCTACATTTGATACAAGAAAAATAGGAGTCATGGTTATGTTTGAGAGCAACTTTGACTATGCAGTAGTTTTCTACAAGTCAAGAGGACATGACCTCAAGCTGTGCCAGGGGAGGTTCTGGTCGGACACCAGGAAGAATTTTTTCACTGAAAGGGTTTTTAAGCATTGGAATGGAGCGTCCAGGGAAGTGGTGGAGTCACCATCCCTGGAGGTGTTCAAGAAACACCTCGACATGACACTCAGTGCTATGGTTTAGTTGACAAGGTGGTGATCTCTCAAAGGTTGGACTTGATGATCTTGGAGGTCTTTTCCAACCTTAATGTTTCTATGATTCTAAAAAGATCAAAAGAAATCAAATCCTGCACCTTCATGTAATGTTCATTCTTTAAAATAAAAGAATAATTTTGTAAGTTTGCAGCAGTGTATAAATGACCATCTGCAGAAGAAGGATGGATTTGCATGGAATTATTGATTTCCAGCAAGGGGCTACTGCAAGAAATTATAATTTTGTTTTTTACACTGCCCCAGGTATGGAAGATTCTCTTTGCAAATTAACAGGTCTGCCAGGGGCCACCTCTCACAGGGGTTTTTAATAATCAATGAACTTGTAAGACATGACAGACCAATGGTTAGATGATTTTATTTTTATCTGCTACTCATAGTCCACCTGCAGCATCTTCACTTTGTGTTCTAGAAAGCTTAGCATGGTAGGGTTTATGTGGATATTTGCTGTATTGGTATGGTGCACACCACGAGGAGAAGCAACAAAATATTAACACGGAAAAGAATGTTATCTTGTAAATAACAATATTTTGTTACTAAAACTTTACATGAACATTTGCCAAAGCCATGGAATTTTTAAGTTGTTTACAGGGGTGGTATGAACTTAGCATGGAATGGTAAATAGAGCTGCAATGCTCTTTGTGGAAGTCACTCACTCATTATCTTTCCCTTAAAATCCGCAATGGTGTGAGACTGAAAAGCAACAAAACTCAAAACTTTGCGTGAATGAAAATTATCCCATGCTTCTGAGAAGCGTTACCAAAAACGATATCCCTTTGCCACAGTCTGTTTAATTTCAACTGTGTGCCAATTTACAAAAGTATTTTATAGTTTTCTGGTTACTTTCACCAGTAACCAAACACAGTCTTGACCCTTTTCCGTGCATGAAAACAGCCAACCGTGAGTGCAGCAATGGGAGGTCTGGCCTTTCAGGTATGTCAGTTGAAGACCACCCTACTGGAAGAGGTAACAAGAACAAAAACCTGAGGTCAAACAAGGCAGCCCCATGTAATTAGATACTAATAGTGGATTTAGGGTGTAAAATTCACTTAAAACCATACACCAACAGACTAAACAATCCCAGGAAGAATGGCAAGTTTTGTTCTAAAAAAATGTTTTCAATACCAGAAAGCATAAATAAAACATACATAATAACCTTGACTGACAGACTGCACTAACCTGCAGTAACATCTGCTTCCAAATTATTTGCTGTAGTTTTGGGATAGTACAATTATAAAACACTGAAACTCCCCTACCACTGAAACTCTACTGTAACTTATAGTACAGCATGCATCCAATGTCATGATTTTATTGTTGTATTCACTTGTTATCCCAGTAAAAATGTTTAGAATTTGACAAGAAAATAAATTCCTCTCTTAACAGCAAAGCCAAAAATGGAGGTCTAACTGTATCTGATACTCATGGAGGAACATGCTGAAATAGGTGCTGAACAAATAGGCAGCTGCTTTTGTAGGGTATGATGGGCTCAATGTAACTATACAGCAAACTTCATTTCTGTTGGCTGTTTCATTTGGAATTGATTTCTGATACTTTTCAGGATGGATGTGCTACTTTTACATGTCAGAAGTTGGTCTGATAGAGCAGCAATATCCATCGTGAAGAAAATGGTATTCCCTCAGCTAAAGTGAGTATCTGCTAGTCATCAGCTCTTATTGCTGCTGGGGCCCTGGGTCATGTTGGGAACTGGCTTTTTGCAGTCCTTCCAGATTCCTTAATATTTTCATAGCTCCAGCTGCTCTGCAAAGATCATGCCTTCAGGAACTTTGGTTTGATAATTTTCATTTATCCTCATTTTACAACTGGTAAATTAGCCAAAATAATTAGACCAATCCTATTAATTCCATGTCTTACAAATCACTTGAGTGGGATTTATAAGCCCTTTGGAAGCAGTTCTTTAAGAACTGTTAAAGAATTTCGTGTATTTCTGGCACAGAGTCCAAGGACACAGGATTTCCCTCCTTGGTGCTCCAAGCCTGCCCAGGGAGAGACAGGTAATGGGAGGGGTATGGAAGGATGTTGAATACCAGGAAGGAGTGACAACTCACACCTACTGAGAACTGAGTCCTCTCTACTATTCTCCATTGGTGGTATCTCCTGCACAACAGAAGAGATGTTTGGGAAAGACTGAACGAGTTCTTTAGAGCTTACTTATGGTGAAACTGACACTGGCTAGGACTGCCAAGTTGCTTTTCAGTACACAGAACAGGTATTGCCACACAGTGCTGGTCTTTGGAGCCAGCTCCTGTTGTGCATCGTCCCATCACAGTAGCAGGTGAGGAAGCAGCAGCACAGGGGAGAATTCCAGCATCTGCCTTCCATTGATGCTGTGTAACTTCTGTGGTACTTACAAATCATTTGGCTTCAGAACTACCAGGAGCATCTTTTACCAGTCCATGTGGTTCCACATTAAGTATGTCTACATCTCTATGAAAACAAATTAAGAATATACATCTAGGTGGGAAACTAGGCAGCTTTCAGCACAATGTCTAAGTGTAAAAATTCCCAGAAGTTAGTGCTGGTCACTGCTCTGTTGTTTTGACATTCCCTTCCTCTGAGACAGTGAATCAATTCTGCTTGTTGCTGCTGGAACATTTGCTTTTAGAGAGCCCCCTGCATTGAGAATTTTCCTTATTATTGATTGGCAGTATTGCATAATTCAGCCACATGAAGAGAACCGCAGTTACCTTCTGGTTTTTAACCTACTGAAGGAAAGGCTGATCTTACAGAGAAATGCAGCGCTCACCTTTTTGGGTCAACAATCTTGTAGAGTTTTCCACTGTGAGGCTGTGTCATACTTTTACTGCTTGATAATATGTAAATCTCACCTGCAAGGGAAACCAGTGCAATAAATTAGTTCTCCTTTCCTAAGATGTCAAATAAATGACTTTTGTGATCTAGTTGTATTTGCCAAATGAAATTAATAAAACTTCAGAAGAAACACTGAAATATACAACAGAATCATTTGCTATTTGAAAATTTATATAAGAACTTTCCCCAAACCGATGCTAAAATGTGAAAAATATTCTATCGTGAGAGTTTTTTCTTTCATATAGTATAGAATTGGTTAAAAATTTTAAATCAGTGAGGAAGGGAGAAGAGGGGAGTCAGTCTGCTCGTGCAGTATCTTTGCCCCTTAATTCTGTAATGTTGGGAAGAAAAGCAAATGTTTTATACATTGTGTCATAGTGAGTGACACAGTTCACAGCATGTGAGACACAGTAAGGACTTTTGCCCTTTGCAATAACACATCCTCTTCTCAGTTCTTCCTGCAAGGCTGCTGAGGTGTAGCTGAGAGCAGTGTAGACAGCTATGGCAAAGGACAGATCGCCTTCTTTTTAAACATTTACTTTAATTATGAATAAATTCATCTTCTCCAAATCCCAAGACAGGGCCTGAAAAGAAACCTCTACATGAGCCAGTGTTGCCAAGACAGAGGGGTTTCTCTTGCCACTGTTTGGTTGCAGGACTCTGTTGCAGCGTTAAAAAATTTCTATATTCAAAAACACATAAAACAAACTGTTATATTACATTTTGAACAGAGAGTTTTCATTGTCCAGATAAATAAGTAAACAATTGCTGCAAGTAGCTTCATAGATACATTTGTGCAGTTCCTTGTCTTATGATTTTCTGTACTTTTTTCCAAGGATTAGGTATGTTCTGTATGTCACCATTCATCAGAATGCTGTGCTATTTTATTCTCAAATCTAGAATCTAATCTGCATTACCACGCTGCTAAACTGGCAAAGTGACACAATATACAAGGCTGTGGGTGTTGCTTTCTACAGGCAGCTGAGTGACTAAATACACCTTACACTTTACACACATTTTTGTTTAAGAGTGAGTTGTACTAAACCTACCCATTGCGGTCTCCAAACACATAACTTCCATAGAGCCTCTCCGACTGGCAGCCCCGATACACAAATCCACCAACCAGGGATCCACTGCTAAATGGTTTGAACTCTAGAAGTGAGGGCTCACTCTCTGCAAAGGAACTACCATAGCATTAGATCACATGGTTTTTCATATTGATGCACATTTATGAAAATGTTACTGCTTCAAGAAAAGATATTAGTTCCATTTAAAGATTCCTCAGAATTCAAGATGTGTTGCTGGAAATGAGATGTTAAAAAAAATCAGAAAATTACAGCAAAGTCTGGTTGTGAAACAATCCATTAGAGATTTCCAAAGAAGAGGCTATAATTGTTTTCTTCCATGTGTGCAAGCAGGGAGAATAAAACTACGTAAAGATTAGGTTGGACTTCCATTGAAATCGGTGTAATTACTGCTATTAATTTCCACATGTCAATCCAGTCTGCGGAATGGATCTCCTGAACTTCAGGAATAAAATAACCCCCATTCATTGTAGAGTCCAGTGCAGAAATTCCAGTGATTTTCAGTAGAACTTGGTTTGAAAGCCTTTCAATGGTTTGAGAAACTTTCCAAATCACAGTTTTAAGCATGGTATGTGTGTTACATCCCATAAAACATTGGTATTACTGGCTGTACCTTCTCATGGTAATGTATTTTATGCTGCTGTAGTAGTTGCAATTCCTATACACTTTTTTTTCCCCCTTTTTTATTTCACAAAACCACAGAGTTTAGTCCTATCAAATAATTCTTCAAGGAAGTTTCAGTGTACATGTTCCTATTCATGCAGTCAAATACTGCTTAGGGTACAAGTAGGCTCCATTTGACATACTAGCTGCATAATTTTAAAAAAAGCCATAGGCAATAGAGCATTTTTAATAGGAATTTTTTTTAGTCAGAGGGCTATCTGCATGTCTTTGATAAATGCATTTCCCAGATTGTTCTACATGAGTTAGAGCTGAAATTTTATGGGGGAGAAAAGGATGGTGAACTCTTTTTATTAAAGCCATTGACCCACAGCCTAGTATTAATATTGGCAAGCTGCTCTGGATAGACACAATATTGCTTAGTTTACACTCTGCAATAAGGATGCAGTCAAAATTCCACTGGAGAAGTGGTTAACCAAATATTATTCTTTGGTTTGGCTTTTATAAAACAGACACAGAAAATACATGCAATAACTGAAGTAGTACAATTGCATTATGCTATTGTGTACTGTTGTGCCAGCCAGCACAGCTGCTTTGCTTTTAAGGGAAGTGCAGGTGGGAGAACCTAGGGATGTGAATTAGAAAGGGAAATGCTACATTCCAGGAGACAGGCCAGTTCTCACTGCCTTTACACACCGTTGGCATTTATCACATGTTACCATCAGGAATTTACAAGCTGCTAAATGGGCAGTCAAGGCAGGTGATAGCTCAGAGGAAGGGTCACCTGGCTTGCCTGAACTAGCAAGCGATCTTGGTGAGCACCAGAGTTAAATATCAAACTGAAATCGTGACTGACAATCATACTGATTCAGAGAGAACATGCAACCTTTTAATATATTAAAGTCCCTAACTGAGTATATTTATCTTTTTGTAATCTAATCTAAACTAGTCATTTATTATGAAGTAGTAGCATAGTGCCTCTCTCTAAGTTTTTTATTTTTAGTAACATTTAAACAGAGCTCAGTTATTTCCCTGTTTGGTTGTGGTCTGTTGTTGTCTATCTCACTTTTTCCATTATAAGAGGCACATTACATGAGGTTTCCATTCTCTGTCTTAAAAGGTTATTTGTGAAAGACTGAGAATACGTTTTCATAATTTCCTGATATTCCAAAATATTCTCTTTATGAGCCAAAATATACAGCAACAGTGAGATCTTTGACAGACTAGCAACTGTCAAATTTGTTAAATCTTACTTACATGGTATTCTAAACCAACAAGAACAAAGTTGAGTAATTTCAATTTGGTTTTGACCTGAAGCTTTTATCTGCTTCTACATTGAAGTTTTCTCTTGAAAAGATTGAACTTTTCACTTCTATGTCTGATAAGTTATCTATCCTATGTATGCTGTAAGTTTCCTATCATGGCTATACAGTCCTTTATGTATTCTCTTCTGCTTTCTATTTATTATTCCATAGACATAGAAACTGACTGTTGCCAGCAGCTTTACCCTGGATAGAACTTACCATAGTCTTTACCCTTTATTATTTGTAAGATTCTTGCTGAAGATCTGTTCTTTCCATTTGAATCTGAACAAAGTATAGTTAAATTGATGTTCACATCTGTTGGGTGCCGGTCCACAGCACAACTGTAAAACAACAAGAGAAAAAAAGAGAAAATCCATGAGAAAGGTGAGTTCATAATATATAATTATCAATATGAAGCATTACATTTTAAAGTATTATTCTTTCTTTGTGGTACCTACTCATTTGAGGGACCTATTTCATGCTGAGCCAAAATACCTGAGAAATGTGGTAAGATTTATACACAAGAGATAATTCAACTTTCCCATTCCTACACCACGTCTATGTAATGTGAAGTAAAACAGTTTTTCCCTAGTGATAAAATGTAGTCTGCTCTATAGTACCTGAAAGGAATAGAGCCTTAACCAAGCTAAATGAACTTACATGGTGTAGGAATTTTGGACTGTTAAAAAGTCCAAGAATCAACTCCTTATCTGAGCAACTTGACTTTCTGATTTTTTTCAAACCATGACTTTAAATGTCACTTCAGTACTACCACCCACCTAATTTGCTGAATTATGTGTTGTTTAGTTAAAGCATTGTTCTCCTCCTTGCTATTGTTTAGATATCACCAGATGTTCTCATTTGTTTTCCATGTGCCTTTTTTTCCCAGTCAAGATTCCCATCTCAGCTGTACTTTACCAACTCTCTGCTTCAAGCTCTTTGTGTTCACAAAGGTAGTAATTTTATTATTTATTAAAACTAAAAATGCTGTACTTTGTTTCTGTCATTTGGGTCTTGACTTGTAGTAGTTGTGCATGCTCTTCTCTTTCCCCTTTGCCAATGTACATTTGTTTCTAACAGTGACATATGTATGGAGGTGGAGGAGTGGAAGATTCAAAAAGTTCATGAGTGCTTTTATTATTGAAATATTGCTGCCTGAGTGTATAAAAAAAGGTCTGGTTGAAAACAGTGTCTGCTCTAGAGTAATTTCAGTTTAATTGAAACTTACTTACCGGCCTGGATTGTGGAGTCCATGTGCAAAAATCTCCGGAGGCTGGTTTGTGCTATTGAAGTGTGGGTTGCTCCGTGGGATGGAATAAGGGACATTGCACAGGTCAGTATTGACGTCGAGGCGCAATACAGAACCTGTAAAATCACTGAGAGAGTTGGAGGGTAAAAGAATTGCATTTTTAAAAGTATTTTACTGGTAGATTTAATCCATATAATACTAGAGTGAACCAGCAAAATAAATGACCCACTTTACTGATTAAACACGTAGAGATTGATTTTGTGGTGGATGCAAGTCCAAACTTCTTTGTAACAGAGCCTATGCAAGTCTCAGTTTGGCAAATACCTTGCCTTGTTATGTGCAGACTAAAACGCCTCTGACCATGTTGTTGGGAATCAACTTGATCAATAAGAACAACTTTCCAAACATCAAAATTATTTATGGCTTCAAATATAAGGCTACTAACTCTTTTATACTCTGTGTCATCTAGAGTAACTATGGATATTATTTATCACATTGCAATTACATAATGCTTTTTGCTCACCCTTTGGATCCTACTCTTGAATTCAATGATTTCTAGTCACAGTACAATCCAAAGACTAAATATATAGAAAGCAAGTGAGAAAAAAATTCTATTATTTGAATGGAGATGTTGATACTTTTTTGTAAGGATTCAGAATTTTCTTGTTATGTGAAACAAGAGAAACTAAAATGTTTTAACTTCCATTTATGATTGTGATGGAGGAAAGAAGAAGTAGAAGAAGAGCGCCTAAACTCTTTTTATAAACATGAAAAGATGTGATGTTTAAATTCATTCCTTTCTGTCTTTCTTCATCATTAATCTGTTTCAGTCTCCCGTTGTTTTACATTAATTTAAAACCCAGTATTACAATTGCCCTCTGGCCTGGGTTTTAAGTATATCCTTATACTTAAAAAATACTTAAAAACTGCAGGATCACCTGCAATTCTGCTGAGCCACAGAAGCCTTTAAGCACAATAATAGCAGTCTATCCACTGGTAGTTTTTGTACCTTAAGCCATCCATCTCCTCCATGTCATCTAGAGTGATCATGCCATCTCCAAGAAAAATGTATAGGAAACCATCTGGGCCAAAGAGCAGCTGTCCTCCTAGATGTTTTCGATGTAGTTCTGCTACTTCTAAAAACACTCTTGCTGTCCTCATGTCAACTTGGTGTGGATTTTTCCTGGAAGTTAAAGATACGAACACAGTTCTCACATTTCACTATTATTGTTCTTCTTTCTAAAAATACACTTGACTCATTCAAATGATACTTTGAGATGTGGATGTTGTAACTTGATGGAAAAATGCCTAAAAGTTATTTCTGAGAAATTTCAATCTTCTACCATTCACAAACAATTATTTTTCAGCCTATACACAATAAGTAGGAAGTAATTATAATTAAAACATGACCAAATAACTGAAAAAAAGTCTTAAAAATAAAAAACAGTGTACTTCCTGTCATCCCAAAACCGAAGTTTGAAATAAAATCCACACTAGTTTTTCTGCAGGTGCCTAAGTTTATACATTGTAAACCTTGTGTTCATTTTAGAAATCAGAAATACTAAAATGCAGAGGTTGCTGAGAAATAAAAGAGTTTGTGAATTTTAGAGTTCTACTGATACCTGGATACTGTGTACTCTACGACCCTAAGGATGTGGTCATGAGGTCCAATAGCCCACCGTTCTTGGTTGGTGGTATAAGACACATACAGCTTTCCATTTTTCTTGTAATTGGGATGGAATGCAAGGCTTAACAGTCCTCTTTCATCTCCTCCCTGCAGTCAAATGAAAAACACAAAGAATTGTGAAGTTAATTATGTTCTTTATTGTGTTTCAGCTGGAACCCAAAAAAAAAAGTTTCTTTCTTGTGGATAATCTTTGCCCAAACTCTTTTATTTCTTTCCTGACTACTGCACAAAAAGGATTATAAAACATTTCACTTTGGGGAAGTCTTTAAGAGTTAGAACAAGACAATTGCCTTATGTAGTTATCTATGCACAAGTCTGTTACGCCACTTGTGTGGAGTGATTTGTGTTTGTAATCTTTGGGAAGCCATGAAGACAAGTTTAAGTGCTGTGAAGGATTCTTTGCTGGGTTACTAGGTTGCTTGTAATTCGTAGAAGACGAATAAAAAGGTCTATAATCAGCAGTCACTTCTAATCCAAGTATCCAAAACCTAAAACATAGTGCTGGCTGCCAACTCCCACTGTCTTGGCAATATGTTTAGAAAACAGTTAAATTGCTTGTGTAATATGTAAACCTTTGTTTTACCCTGGAGGCAGCAACATCAGTTGTCACAACTATGGTGGTCTGTTCATCATAGCTGGTGTACTGTAGGTAATAAGCAGCCTTGGTCTGTGTGCAGAGAAACCATAGTTTTTACATGTGGTCCCTCACTGGAAAGGTTTTTTGTTATTTTTTAAAGTAAAAATAGAAAAATCTCAGAACAACTTTCTTTTGTTATTATGTTTGCCATGAAGATTAGTACAGTTATATGTTAAGCATCCAATCTATGTAATGTACTGTGACAATGCAAATACCCTGTGCACTTAAATAGAAGGCAATTTTCTTTTCGGCTTCTAAAAAGCTTCTAAAAATGTATGTACCCTTACTATGCCTAAAACCGAATTTGTATAAATGAAGAACAAAACTTAGATTCATTTGTTGCTCTTGAGGCAATACAGGGAACGAAGCTGAGGCACAGAAATAAACACAGCACACAGATAACAATTCAAATTCAATTCATATATGTGATTATTCACAAGCTGATAGTTGTTTTGGAGTTTAACCCAGGGCTTGCCAGCCCTTCAAAACTAGAACCAGTGACTGTTGCATATTCAAGTGCTCCAGTTCTGCACCCGTAAGGAAACAACGTTTTGCAACTCTAACCACACCCAAGATAGCTAATTATGAAATTTTAAATTATAAGAGAGAATGAACCTTTTAAAATGTATTTGCACTTCAGAGTGATGGATGGGCCTGTCTTCCTGTTGAAAGTCATCCCACAAAGGGCCTAACTGGGAAAGTGCACAGCTTTAATTTATTTTAATTCAACATGATTGCTGTACTTCCTTTTTAATCACAACCACCAAAGAGAAACCTGAATCTGAAATGGGGATGTAAATAGGTCACGAGATTTCCATACAAACAGATTTGTACAATGAAATCTGGATCCTGCTAATTTAGAGGCAGGCAAAATTTGCTAGTTTGTTTGCTAGAAAAATTTAATTTCAGGGGGTTATCAGAGAGGTTAGTTTTGAAAGTCTAGTTAGAGCTGCCAAATCAGTTGCAGTCATCATGGATGAAGGCACTGGCAATCCAGCTCTTTCTCCCTTATGAGCCAAAAATAATTCTGCAGCTGAGTCTGAACTGATTGTAGATATTATTGTTTGAGTTTCTAAGAGTTTTGACCAAGTTGCTCTGATAAAGTCTGAAGCAAAGGGAGGCAAATCAGTTGCTTTGGGAACAGGAAGGCATATTTCAAAGATTCCTGATGAATGATTCTATCTGTTGTGCCCAGACAAAGACAATCCTATTTCTTCTCATGAGAGATGAGTTCAACTCATTTAAGGGCCCAGGAATGTCAATGAGTCACACCAGGTCTGCCATGCAAGGTGAATTATTGAAAGTATTAGTAAGAAGAGATCTTTTTGTTACTAAGCTGAAGATTTTATTTAGTGCTTGATGCCATGGCAGCCGTCTCAGTGTGAAAGCAAAGTTGCTGAAAGCATAAACAGGTGAAAATTAAATTAAGAGCTTTTAATGAAGTACACATGAAGCAAGAATTTGAAAAATGGATGAAACATGGGACCTGCAAGGTAGTAACTATGGCAAGTTGCATTCATAGGACTTTCACTCACTGCTGTCTTGCATGATTCTGTTAGACTGCAATATATCTCTTTATACATTGTTTCTATTGCTTCTTGAAAAGTCACACTGCTGTTTTTCAAAGTCGGATAGACATTTTGTTCTAAAAAGTCTATTTATTCATGCAGTTAATAAAAACTTTCTGAATATCCCTCCAAGATACTGAAATCAGTGCAGCATCAAGCCATTAGTTGGCTTACGTTCAACTAGAAATCCAGATGAGTTTTTCCATATTTAGTTTTCCTGGTTTTAGAAACTGATTGTTCATGTGTATTTTCAGCTTCATCACTAACTGGCAAACCTGTTCTTTCCAACCAAATCACTGCCACAACTTCCATAGCTTTTGAAATGCCCTCTATGTGCCAGAAAGTATATAGTTTGCTGTAGTGTTGTCTCATATGCTGTGTGGTAAATTGAGAGATATCCAGCAAAGTCCCTTAGGAGCAGGCATTTTAGTACTAACAAACCAAATAATTATGTACAAAATTTCAGACTTTCTCTATAGAATATTCCTCACTTTTACGTTTTTTATCAATGGACTTTTGATGTGAAACCAGCATCCCAGGCTGTTCAGTCTTTCCTGGGGAGACCATGTGTCAAACATCCGGATCTTTTTCTTGGCAGGTTAATAAGTTATTGACATCCTTTTTTTTGAAAGTTTCCCTTTAGATGAAACCAGCACCAACAAACTGTAGATGATAAAGCAGCTTGTATGAGATTCTGCACTGCACTATTTGATGGAATAACCAATAATGTTTGTCAGTTGTATAAGGAACGGCAAGAAGAATGAGGCAAATCTTTGTATTCCATTGGGATGTCTGTTGAAGACAAAGAATGATGGTTGGCTGAAATGAGTATTAATTACTTAAACATACTGTGGACTGGGGCCAATGTGAAATTGGTGTTGTAACTAAATCTGGCAGCTCCCACTTTCTATGTCTGCCTGTGCTGCTCTGTAGCTTGAACACTCCCCTCTCCTGTTCATGGCAGTGACACCTTCTGCACCAATACTACACTTCTTCCAAAACTGATTTCCTTGGACCAGGAACCTTGTACCTTTAAACCTCAGTTTGATCTAGTTTAAGACCATAGCCATGAAAATCATTTAATCAGAATTCTATAAAGTCAGTACAAAGCTAAGTAAACTTTAAAACAAAGTGTTTCTATATTTTTCATTTTTAAATGGCTGTTTCTTTTTGCACTGTAATTTCTGACATAATATATTTACACTTGTAAAAATGTTAAATAAGTGCACAACATGATCCACTTTGTATTTTGACTCACACTAAGAGAAGTCACTTGCATTGTGAATGCTGCATGTGAAGCATGTGAATACTGGATTTTTATAGAATGGTGCTATTTTTGTGTAACCATTCCTTAGAAGTGGGCTCTGCTTCCAATTTGTGTGCTTTCAAATGTACTCTGGTATATCTCTGATATTATAGACAGAAGTTTTATAATATTATTAAGGTATTACACTTTTTCTATGATACAGAAACATATGCTGCCCTTATTTTTAAGACATGTTGCCATTTAATTATGTCAATATATGTGTTATTACATAGAGTAAATACAGAGAAATATAAAAAGGAATGCTTTAACTGGTATTTTAAACTATTTAATTTAAAATAAATCATATTGTATGTATGACCCTTAATTACGTATCCTTAGTAGTAATTAATGCTAGTAAGCAAAACCAGACATGACCATTTATTTCCATTACTCTGTGTGGCTTAATAGTAAACAATGTAGGTAGCATATTCCAAGTTTTCCTTTAAAATTGATTTCAAAATGCACTCTTTATATGATACTTATAAAATAATGGTATTTATACTTACCAGTACTATTATGGTATATATATATTTGTTATAGAATGGTATTTATACTTAACTCTTGTGTCTAGACAAACCCATTCGTGTTGGAATGGAGTAACAACCTTTTTTAAAAGGGGTAGTGCTTAAATTATGCAAATTCAACACTGACTTAATATTTTAACTCTAATATCTTTGTACCATTTGTTTTCATCTATTATTATAGTGCAAATGCTGGGTAAGTTGTTGAAGTAATATAGTCACCTTTAGTTTATTTCCTATGTAATAAATAGCATAATCAGTATGCCTTACCAAGTGTTTGATCTTAAGGAGTTTTATTTGTAAAAAACATGGGTGAAGGGTGTAAAATCTCTTATCAGGCAGCACCGTCTGAACTCTTCAGAAAGAGATTCAGGAGGGCTGAAGATCAGTGTCAGGTATTCTTCTCTGTAGGAAGTCATTGCTTAATCGCCATGTTTTGGAAATTTGGCCCCAGCACAGGATAGAAACGTGACTCCAGCAGAAGCAGAAGCCTGCCAAGGTCTGCTGCAGGGGTACACCCTGCCCTTCAAGCTGCACCACCTATTCTGAGCTCCACAAGAGGGAATTGCCCCTGCCTGGTGGAAATACAGCAAATATAGAATGAAAGGAACAGAAGTTGTCTGGGCTGCAGGCAGGCTGCAGGAGCAGAGTTCCTACTAGACCTCTCGGGTGTTGAGGACTCAAGTGCTTTGCTATCTGTGGGGCCTGAGGCCTCTGGCAAGGGAAGCATTTGTAACCTAAGACATTTACCTTAGGGGAAAATAATTACACTGATGTCATGGCTCAGTATGGTCTACATACTAGACCCTATCTCCAAAGCATTTCCTTTTTCCTCTTGTGTTGCAGAGCTTCACTTTTTTCCTTGTTTGTAAAGGGCTTTGCAGTTATCTAAGGATTTTTTTAAAACATTTTCATTATTTTTTACTGATTTCAACAAATGCACTATTTTAATACTTAACTTTAAAATAACTTTAGGTACAAGAATGCTTGACAATTAAATTTATACATGAGAAATACTTAAAGGACTGTACTCTGACTTGGAATTTAAGCACAAAACCTACTGAAGTTAGAGATGCTTTTTATTCATTTAGGTGCAGGGCAGGATTTAGCTGAAAAAGGCCAAAGTGCATCCATCACAATGTTTTCTGTTCTGATGTTTGATAGCAATAGAACTTAAACCCTGATTCTTTTTTCTTCTTACTTCTGTTGCAGCAAAGACAAAATTTTGACATGGGGGGATCATTTTTTTTCTTTTCCTTACCTTCACAGTCCTTTGAAGATACCAGTCACTAAATGCAGGACCTTTCACTTCTAGTCCTAGTCCTCTGTACTTATTTTTTTTAATTCCTCAACTCCAGATTTTGCTGTTCTGCTGGGCAAGTCTTTAGTTTAATCCAAATGACAGTCCTCGTCCCCTGATAATACAATTCTTTCTTCCCGTCCTCCTAAAGAAAGTACATGAAACTTATAAATGCAGATGCCAACCCAACACAAACCCACAGCTTGCCTCCTTCACACTCTTCTGGTACAACAGAAATCCTGCTTTCGCAACTCTCCCAATTAATTGGCTGGGAGCAGCTGAAAGCTTTGAGACTGCCCAGAGCCAGCCAATAATTGAGCAGTTCTGGGCAGAGTGACATACGGCTGTGAGTGTGCTTGCAAGGAGGTGGCCATGAGCCCATGTGAGGTCTGCATCTGGACTGAGAAACTTTATGTACTGCACTGCTTTAGGAGAATTGGAATAACAGAAGACAGTGGAAATCAGTCCCGGAAGAGGGAGATTCAAATAAAGACCAGATGATTATTGCATTCAGTAAAGCTGGCTCAGGAAGGTGTGAATTACACACTTTCTTGCACCACAGAGGCCTCTTGAGCTGTAAGCAGCATTTATCCTCTGGGAACACAGGTGGTGATTCCACCTCTGTCCCCAGCTGGATTTATTTTCAAGGAAGCTTTACATTCCACCAGCAACTCAGTGAGTGGTTCACCAGCGGAGGCCACTATGGGAAGGTAAAAAATAAGCATGCTCCGTCTCAGTTCCCTGGCACACCTCCACTTTCTGGTCTTTTATTTATTTATTTGGCGTATCTGCTCTCCTGCACTTTTCCTCTTCAGCATTCTTCCACTACAGACTGTCTTTCCCTGACAGGTTTTCTGCTGCATTGGTTTGAGGTCTATTGTGTTGCAGAATTAGCCTTCCAGGACAGCCAGAAAGCTTCCTTCCAGTGAATGAGAATGCAGTAATTGTTCAGAAATTTACTGACCATGAAAATCCTTCATTAATAGGGGAGAATAGACCTGATGACCTTTTGTATTTTTTCTCCTCCTTTCTGTAGCTCTGAAGCTTTACCCACCTTTCCATCCCACTTCTGTGATAAAGGCAAATTTTACAACTCGTTTTCAGTGGGCAGTCCAATAAAATTGGCTCAGATGATACCCCGCAGAGAAAAGACTACGTTCCAATTAACATTTGCAAACACATGACATGATGACAAGACACTAATAATCCTTTTTCCCAGTCACCAAAACTGTGGCTTTACCTCTTCTAATCAAGAATGACTTTTTTAAACTTACACCCTATTTTGATGCTATCTGACTTTATTTTTCTGTAAACACACAAATGATACAAATTAATCTTATTAGTGATTTGCTGTTGTACCAATGCTCTAATATGACTATAGTCCTTTCAGCCATCTGCTCTAGTTTTCTCATGCTCTCATTCCTTCAGTAGGTATCTAAAACTTATCTTTACTTTTCAGTAGGATGTTCAATAGAATTTTTCATTTTGCTTAAAATACAGATTAATGGCAGAGAGTTGTCAAAAGACTCTAAGAATTATAATTCAATACAGAAGTTGCTTTTTTTATGGCCTGACATTTCAGCCAATCACTGCTGTCACTTTTGTCCTTCCTAAGGATAAAAATATGCTATGGAAATATAAAAAATCCTACTATCATACAAAGATCTTCTTGAGCTCCTAATTTTAATAAATGTTGACAAAAAAGTCTACAGCACTTTAAAATGTGCTGTAAGACTTATTTTCTTTTCTGCTGAGAGAGGGGAAAAAAAGAGGATGAATGGTGACACAAAGCAAATTTGACAGTGCTTATGTAAAATGAACGAACCTACAACAAATTCTATACTCCGATAATCGAAAACAAATTCATGCTGTTTTACCGTGACCACTTTATATGGAAATTTAGGGGTATAATTCAGAACAGAATAACAGCAATTATCATACTCTCTGCATTAAATTAAAACCAGAAATGTTGATCTGTCTAATTGTAGGCATTAAAAAATAACTAGTTTCAAAAAAGAGGGATGCAAATGGAAAGATGCCATGATGACATTCCTCTTACAAACAATTCTGCCTTTCTCCCTTGGCTTTCAGTGCTAAATTGTCACCTATTAGAGCAGATACTTGCTTTTTCTGGTTGCAAAAGGAATGGTACATTCACATGACCTATGTATTTAAATATTGTGGGGCTGGGGGAGAAAACAGAAAACCACAGCCAGCTTGAAGGAAAAAAGCTATGGATTTCCCTTTAGATTGGTCTCCATGTCCTTACTGTTGTCTGCACGCTCATGGGTATTAAAACTTGCTCAGCAAGTGACAAAAGTTACTAACAGTCTGCATCTTGCAAAAGAAATGGTTAAAAAAGAATTTTAAATCACCCCTTCAACAGGATATATTTTGCCAGAGGGTAATAAAGGGCTAGAGGAACTTTATTCAGTCCACACCATTTGTGTTTCTTTGCCAAGTATTACTATGATAATCATTCATGTTTGCAACATAACCTGGATTAAACTGTGGCCTTTATGAGCTCTGTCACTGTTTTGAGAGAAGAGTGAGTTCCATGGCTTATCAAAATGATGCTCATCTTCACTGTAAAATAGAAAAGTAATCTTCTTCATTGAAGGTTATTTCTTAAGCAAATTTCTGGCTTTGGTCACTAAGGCTCTGAAGGTACTTATCAAAGGCTCTAAAGCAATTTCTGCAAGACATTTCAAATCTCCTTTTCTTCTTATTGTAAGAAACTAGAAAATTGCATTATCTGAATGGTTTTTACTAGGAGCGTGGGAGAAAATTTGAAGGCTAGAAGTTCAAGTAGCATAAAAACACAGGAGAGAGATGGGAAGGATATAAAATGTTAACTGCAATTGATGCTTATATTCCTCCTATGATCTTGTCTGAGATTCTCTCCTGAGGGCAGAGACCCCATGTAGAACATGAGGCTTTTCCTGCAAGCCCCAAAAGATGGGAACATGTCACTATTTTTCAGCTGCCAAAAAATGTGTGTGCAAATCCTAGTGATAAAGCAAATGCTATTCTGCTCTCTAATATCCGAAGAACTTTTGGACTCTGAAATCTGCATGCATGGAGAGGCATATTTCAGCCTATATTTAGCATCAGCATTCAGCATAGTTTTGATAATAATGTCATATCTTCAAAGCAAATGCTGGTTGCATGTGTTGCTGGTTTTCTCAGTAATAAGCAAAGTCAGACTTTGTATTTAGAAGCTCTGTTAAGTGTTCTTCAACATTTTACCAGTAGACATACAACAGCACTACTGGATGAAGGCTAGCCCACTCTGTTATGTCTTCTTACTCCAGTATTGAAATTGTGTATACCAGTATTGAAATTGTGTTCTTTGGCCATTCAGCGGTTCCAAGAAGTAAACAGTCTTGTCTTATTGGCACAAATGCAAACAGAAAACCCATTTGAATGTCCAGCATCTGCTACTGAGTTTTAAGCTTCCACATGTGAGTGTGAGCATTGGAACTGTATTTGTTATCTGAAATCAAACTCCTTGAAATATAAAGACTGCACTTTTTGGAGTCCTGATACAAACGCAGCTAGAAAAAAATCCAAAAAAGGCTATGATTGCATTTTTTCAACAAAACTCATGCATGTGCACTGTGTTTGTACCTGGGTCAGAAACACATTTAAGCACTGAACTTCCACATTTCTGAAAAGGCACTGAATGGGAGCAGAGAAGAAAAAAAGCATTTGAATTCTCTGATACTGCCCAAGGATTTTTCACACTGGTTCTCTGCCAATCCCATCAGCCTCCTGGTGCCCCAGGAGCTGTGCAGGCCGAGGGCAGAAAGGGCAGCCAGTGACTTGCCTGCACTACTGCACTTAAGCTTGGCTTTAAATACTGACTTAAGCAATTATTTTAGTTCTTTCAATAAATCTAAAAAATATATGTAATGTGCCAGCTACCTGAAAACGAGGAGTAAACAAATCCAGAGATATTCATATTTTTTCCACAGACATTTTGCGCATGACAGAGGAAGCTAAAATAATCAGGCGTTTTTCGCGGATCCCTCATATAGGTCTTGTCTTTACCTCTCAACTAAAATAGTGAGAAAAATATTAGTATTTTGGAGAGAGATGTGAATATTTTTATGAAATGTGCCAAGTGGAAAAACCAGGGTGGTGGAGGATATACGGTTTGCTCTCCATGACTAGAATCTGTATATAAGAGGAGAATGATGGCAATCCACAGCCGTGTTGACAATTCAGACATACAGGAAATACCCTTGTAGGAAACTAATACCATCTGGGTTTGGCCCAAGATGTGTGAATGAGAAATATGTTTCTTGTTGAGAATGCAAAGATAGTTTTGGACATTGCAAAGAAGGAATGTGTTAAGCATGCACAGTTATAAAAATGAAATAGGGTGAGGCACTGCATGCATATGGAATAATTGGAGGAATATGTTTGTGTGCGTCAATAGCTGATGCAGACATGGAACTTCAGAACTCATTTGTCCTAAGACAACCAGTAAATTACTATGAAAAATGTCTTCAGTACAAATGGCTAGAAGATCTCTGGATAAGGACAGCATTGGAAAATGCTGATTTGTCCAAGCCCCTGCTTTCCCTGATGGAAAAGGAGGTTTGCTTGTGACACATGTTGTATTTGGGGGGCAGAAAGTGAAATAGTTTTGAAATTCTTGAAACATCCAGTTTTAATATGTGTAAAAGTGGGAACTTTGATTATTTCAGTGGGTTGTTTTCAGTTTAGAAATTAGTTTTAGTTAAAAGAATGTCAACACTGAAATGAAATATTTCATTTGACCCTTTCTGAGAACCTTTCAGTCCACACTTGGTGAGAGTATGTTTTCAAAATCTCAGAATATTCTCACTTCTCTCTATCCTGTTCTTGCATTAACTGTCTGAGATTTTAGTGTCTGTTCTTGGCATTGGAAGGCTCTCTGGTTTTTAACGAAGCCATTGCCAGCATTCTGAGGTTCTTAAGACTCGCTGCCTGCGGGATGGATTTTTGCCTCTCCCTTGACACCCTCATCTACTTGTGAAAGCCTCAGCAGTGCTGATTTTTCTGTTATTTGTGAGGATAATGAATGCCTTGCATGCATAGGAAAAAGTTCCAGGCTCTCTTTTTGGTGCACATTTTCCTTCTTCTCCAGACTAGCCTTGAGTAGTATCATCCTTCCCCTAAGTTCAGGCTCTAAATGCTCTTTTGAAAGGAAATTATTGAGAAAATTAAAGGTTTGCTGGTCTTTCATGTCTGTCAAGATTCTGGATTAACCTTGTTCCAGGCTCAAACACACTCATTATACAAATTATCTGTTCCTTAACTGAGCGATGCTCATACGATGACAGTAAAGTGGCTGTTATTTTATCTTGGTCTTCATTTGGTTTTCAGCAGATTTTTGACACATCTGATTTCTCACTGTTAAACCCTCCTGGAGATATTTATTTAGCATGTATTAATTGTTTTAGTGCTTATCCAGAAATCAGAATGCAAAAAAAAAAAAATCATTCTTGTATTTTCCATTCTTATTTAGTATACATTGAACCTACCTAGCACCTGAGAGCTCTGGACAAGCTGACCAAAATCTCTTGAATCAAATGTTGTTAAGACACTAAAGGCACACTTTTGGTTATCTTTGATTGATGGGTTACATTCAGGTTGACATGGGCTGAATGGAGAAGCAGTGAGGCTGGAGGCATGAACAGCAGCCTTTTACAGAGCCCACTGCAACTGCAAGCACGAGCAGATCAGCAGGGCTGAGTTCTCTGCTTGTTAGTTAGTAGCCTATGGATGTATGACCTGATGGTAAATCCATCCCTTGTTCCTTGAAAATGAATCATTAGTACCCCTTTCAGCTTCATTATAGAATTGTGTTATATTAGTTCATAGAATCCTAAAATGGTTTGGGTTGGAAGGGACCTTAAAGATCTCGTCCCAACCCCCCTGCTATTCTCAGAGACATCTCCCGCTAGACCAGATTGCTCAGAGCCCCATCCAGCCTGGCCTTGAACACTTCCAGGGATGGGGCATCCACAGCTTCTCTGGCCAGCCTGTGCCAGTGCCTCATCACTCTCAGGGTAAAGATTTTCTTCCTAATATCCAATCTAAAGCTGCCCTCGTCCTTTGCTAGGCTGCACACACAAAGCACTGCTTTCACTTGCATCTCCTGTGGAACGTGCTCATCTGCCTTGCACATCTGCCTCTCAGGGGAGGATTTATAACTGTGCAGAGCTTGGATTTTCCAAGCTGTTTATGCTTAGGTGTTATGGACACATACTCACTACATACACTTGCATCCAGCATTAAGGTGAAGGCAGTTTTCCTTGGCCTTGTAGATTAAATTCTCATCAAATGTAATTGTTTTTGTAGCCCCAAAAGTGGAACATGAGTGGGTATAAACAGTGCACACATGCTTGATTTGCATATCTTAAGGCTTAAATAAATGGTCTTTTATGTACCATAAATTGCTGAGACAAGAGGGTGGCAAAGACTGAGAGGGGGCAATTTCTCAAAAGCTTTACCAGTAGGACTTGAAATCAGCCTCAGAAGTTACATTGTGAACCTTGCCTTTGCACACCTAATGTAAATATATTTACGTGGGAGTTGAGACTATCTAGAAGAATTTATTTTATAGGAAAGAATAAACTGATGTTGTTATGCCTCCACCATTCAATTCCACTGTTGGGGAAAAAGGGTTTTGAAAATTGTGCACTTGATGTATGTGCCTGTGTATTTTTAAAGAACTCATTAAATTATGGTTGTACTACGTATGTTAAATATTGACATTTCTGAGTGGGGTTTAATTTTTATTCTGCCAAGTGTTGTAAATTCCTGTTTTGGATTCTGAGGATTTCAGTGGAGGTGGAAAACCACTAATAATTTCTTCTTGTTCATGCAACTTATATTCACTTGCATGTTTTAACTTGAGACAGACCTTTTCTGTTAGTGCTGATAACACTGTTCTGAGTGTAAACCAAACTCTTTTGGAGTTGGAAAGAGAAAAATTTCCTCAAAGTAATGGCAATGATCATCACCTTAATATAAAATTTTGTTTCGTAAGGCCCTAATTCAGCAAGCATTTAGGCACATGCCCAAACTCCACTGATTTTTTTTTTGTAGTACAAAACAGGAGAACATGAGGCAGCCAATTCTCTCCACTTCAGCGTTTACTTGACTTTTGGTGTCAGTAAATGAGATCTGATACAATGGTGATGAGGGGATTTATCAATCAAAAATGCTTCTGATTGAGGAGGGAAAAAAATGCTGGAAAAAATCGAGTATTTTTTCTCTTAATTAATCTTACCCCAAGATTTCATAAAGATTATTTTATGGTCTGTAGCTAACGTGATGGTTATGCAGCTAAAGGCATTATCTTCACATCATTATAATGAAACATAACACTGGTATCCTTGACTTTATTAGCCAGGCTTCATTGGTATCTGACATTATATATTTCCTATTATAAATCTAAATAAGAACTTACATTGACCTGCATTAGACCAAACATTAAACAATTTACTAAGATTACAACTTTAGAAAAAATAAAAGAGAAAAAAAAAAAAAGAAGTCTTTTAGACCACCAAGAAACAACCATAAATTTAAGGAAATATGAGGTTTCCACCATGTGACTTCCCCTGTAGAGTTATGCAACAGACTGCTGTTACTTAAAGGTCATACATAAAAAATTTATGGTACATTTTTTAAGAGATTTATGGTGTTTCTATTTATACAACTTATATGTCAACAATTTAAAGGTATAGTATACTAAAATAACAAATTAAACTCTAATCCCTTTGAATCCTTGATAAAATAGAATGCTTTAATGTAAGTCATATATAAAAGAGGTTTAATAAATGTATCAATATTAATTGATGTGGTATGTGTGATGTAATGATTAGCTGTTTATTATCTATTACAGATCACTTGCTCATTTTTATCCTGAAAATCATTTGCAAATGGGGCTGGTTAGGGGAGCATTCCTTGGAGCACAGCCCCATTACATGGTGATGTAGCTCTCTTTAGAATTGCTCTGCAAACCAGTCTCAGAATTAACTTTCCCTCTGTGTTGAGATGAATTGATATGACCTAGACATCTTGTTTTGGGATATCTTTGAACTCAAATAGACATCATTTATGGACGATGTTGCTGGATTTTCTGGAAGTAAAAATTTGTAACACTGTGTGATGATACCAAGCCTTAAGTTATTTGCTGAACTTTATTTGCTTTGCACTGGAATGAAATGAGAGCAGTTAGGCATTTACTCAGCATTGCTGAGGCAAGAGGGTGGCAAAGACTGAGAGAGGGCAATTTCTCAAAAGCTTTCCCAGTAGGACTTGAACTCAGCCACAGAAGTCACATTGTGAACCTTGCCTTTGCACACCTAATGTAAATATATTTATGTGGGAGTTGAGACTGAGAATGCATCACTTTATGCCAGAATTCAGAGCCATATATGCAGGTCTGGCACGGATTATTGATGCAAAATTCATCCCTGAATTTTGCATATTAAATTAATTCATGAATACGAAGGCTCCATTGGGGCACAGCATTTAAGTACCCTAAAGTGTGTAAGCACTTTGACACCATAAATATTAATTTCTCTTGAAAACAGTCTTCACGGATAAACAAAGGTCCATTACATCTATGAGCATGCTCAACCATAAACACGTTGATAGGACCATTGCCTTTGAGGTCAGCCATAAACACTGTGCTGAATGGGGCAATAGCGTCTGGAGAAAGATACTAATATGGTCATGGAGATTAGGGGTGTTGTGGCCTAATGTTGTCCTCAGTAAAGAGCCTAGGAATGCAGTTTGGTGGTGCTAAGTTCCTAAAAATAGGGAGGGGAATTCTCCACAATTCTTTGACTTGCTGTGCTACCCACCAGATTTTAGTTGTGGAGTCTCTACTGACTCAACTCATCGTATCTTGTCCCTTGATGACTCTCACAGTATTCGTGTCGGGATGCCATTTTTCTGGGCCTGAAAAATGTTTCTTGCCTTGCCGTGGGAGACACTGTTTTATTGGTGTCCTTGGCTGCTGCTGTCTCCGGCCCTGAAAGTAACACAGAGCACCTGGGCTGTCCTGCAGAGCTGGAGCTGATCCTGTAAGAGGTCCTCAGCAAAATTACCCAATGGACCTTTGTAAAAAGTACTTATGCAACCCTGGATTACCACATTTCTTGCTGTAAAATAGAGCTCTACAGGTTCTGTGGATTTTGGATGTTTTCAAAGTTGTGGCACCCTGTGATTTGTCTTTGCTGACTGCAGAAACATATCGCTATTCCTAAACTGGTCATCACCCCTTCATCAGCATAATTCATTTCCATAGTAAGAAACTGTTGTAAAGAAATTAGCTACAACTGTTCCAGCAGAGTTTATAGGTTCGTAGGCCAACCCAAGCAGCAATTAATTTAAAAGAAGATGTGATCATTTCCTATCTTTTATGAACATTAAATAATAACTTTTTTTTTTTTGACAAAGGCGTAGAATAAGAGCTGATAGTATCTATGGTATTTTAAAATATGAATATCTTTTATAAATAAGAAAATCATAAAGTGTTAGAAAAGAATAACAGATATGGCATTTTAAAAGCTGTTTTTCTTTATAACTCTAAGGCTAGAGTTTCAGAGAGAAAACACTAATAAAAATTAGTCAGTCATCATTATGATGTCATTCTCATAATTTCCCTTGAAGTAAACTAGCAAGTACAAATAATATTTGTAATGTCTGACATCATCTATATAGCTTTCCATATGCTCAGACTTTGGGTTAAATTTAGTGATGTTTCCCATTTGTTAGAGAGAACACCTTCTGGGTGGAATGGATTTCATTAAGAAAATCTCTCTGAAGTTAAGCCATCTTTGTAACTTGTTTGAAACAAAATAAATCCAAGCCCCAAACAGTCCAGGAATGATAGGAGTACAGCAGTAGCAATTTGTCAAAAATGTGATTGTCTGTAAGAACCAAAGTTTCAGTCCCGAGTCTGAGGGCTTACATGAAAAGAGGAACCATGCTTTTCAGTGTTGCTCTCTTCAAAATAAGTAAGCATCATCATAATTGTTTCACATAGGAAGCAATTTTCCCTTCCACGTGACAAATGCACATTTATCACAGTTGGTCTGCAAAGGCTTCTTGGAATCAAACTTAAAAAATGTTTTGGAGGAGTCATGGACTCATTTTTTGTTGCTTCATCATGACTGGCTCATCAGCATCCTTGTCGAGTTAATTTGTAATTTAATTTGAATTATCAACTGGAATTATATCTTTCAAGTCATCTTTCAACGATATGCAGTACACAAATGATGTGGACCAATTTAATCCAAAGACCCCTGACAACTTTTCCAAATAGTACATAGCATTACTTATTATAAACTTGAAATTTAAGTAAGTATTATTCATTATTCCTGATTTTGTTGTTGTTGTTGGAAGACTTGGGCATCTGTTTTAAATGATGTCATTATTTACACATGGTGACTTTTGCATTTGAATGGACATTAGCTAAATGTGACAGTTATTCAAATTCAAAGTAGAAGAAATTACTAGAGTTGTCAGAATATTGTAATACACTGATATATTATTCTTTGATAAATGCCAGCATTTTCTATTACCCTCCCTTCCCCCCAGAATGGAATAGGAAATTCACACATTTGCAATCTATACTTAAGTACTGAATGGAACAATTTCTGAAAGAAAAATAGCTAACATAAACATAATTTCTTCTTTAGAAATATGAGGTATGTAATAATTAGTAGAGCCTCACTAAAGCTACAGAAACCATATTCCCTTAGGAGAAAAAGAACAATAACTTCTGAAAAATGACAGGCTATACACAGTTTGCTGTATCTGAGGAATAAAAATGTTACTGCTTAAACGTATTTAAAAGCGGTAAATTTGCTTCCTCTACAAATTCATAAACTCAGAAAGATTTCCTTGCAATTGTTCTTGGAACTGATAGAGGAAAATCTCCCAGGGACACACAAAATGTAGTAAGTGTAATATGAAAACTGCCCTTTCTGCTATGAAGATTGAAACAAAGCAGATACTCTCCAGAACACCAGCAGGTTCCCCTGCTCTCTGTCCATATGGGCTCTTCCCACAGTCTCACTGCATGAGGGACTTACGAACCTCGTCAGAGCTGACTGTATGGAAGGAATGTGGGCTCAAACATTTGCAGGCATGCCACAGAACCTCAGCAATCCAGCCTCTTGTTAATTACAACTAATTTTTCATTATGTTGTAGAATTTTCAGCTACATAGCTGTGTGTGCACATCTTAGTAAGTCATGTAGCCAATGCTTGCAATTAAATTACAAGCTTTGCAAAGTATAAGAGGTGTATTGAAAGCTGAAATTAGTAGAATAAAGGGTTGCAAGTAGGTTTTCAGCTTTTTAATTTGAAACCTTCAGACTTCTTGATTGCAGGAAGAAGTCTGAGAACACAAATCAGACTAGAAAGTAAGGAGGCAGTGAATTTCCACTCCCCCTGTTTTCAAATGGATTTTTTTTAACCACGTGGCTCTTAAGCCAATTTCATGATTTTGGAGTCTGCCTCATGCGTGTGTGAATGGACAGGATTGAAGGTACTTTACATGGCTTATTTAAAAATAACATCCTAACCCAAGCTATAAATCACAATAAGTATTTAATGCCTTACGTATATAATAAATATTCAAGTCTAAGTATCTGGTTACAGCAGTGATTAAGAGTTCTGAAAATCAACCCCTTAAAGGACAGTCTTCAGTGGAAATAGTGTGAGCAGTGAGGCTTCTTTCACACCCTTCTGTGTGCATGTGCAGTTCACAGCCATTAAGTCAACAGCATCACAGCATCTGCTATTTCTGAACTCTGATGCACATCCATACACTTGGCAAATCTCATCTGAATACTGCTTTTTGAGGAATTAAAGCAAATCTTAAGACAGAGAGGAGCCAGCTTGATAGGAAGTTCTAAACCTTACAGTGTTTAAAGCAGCTGGATGGGTTTCATGGTGGGAAGAGGGAGAAAAGGATAAGAAAGATAACTTGGGGAGGGCCATCTCTAGATTCTAGTTTTTAAACAGAAACCTCAATCTTCGTTGAGTTGGAGAAGAACTACCTCTGGGTAGCCCAGCCAGAATGAATGAATCAGAACTACAGATACAAATTCCTGCCGACTTTTTCTTTTCCAAACCCCATTACATTTGCAACAATGCAGGCAGGGAACTGACTGGCTGGGGACAGCTCTGCTGAAAGGGAGTGTGGGGTCTCAGCAGACAGCAAATTGAACATGAGCCAGCAGAGTGCCCTGGCAGCGGAGAAAACCAGCCGCAGACTGGGCTGTTTAACAAGAGCACAGGCAGCAGAGAAACCCATCATCCTCCCTTCTCTCTGCACTCAGGAGGCTGCAGAGAGGATACAGCACCTGGTTCTACAGCCCCTCAGTACCAGAGTGGTGTCACTACACCACAGGGAGTCCAGTGAAGGGGGGCTGGGGACTGGAGCATTTGCCCTCTGCAGAGAGGCCGCCAGAGTGGGGCTTGTTCAGCCCAGGGAATAGAAGAATTCGGGACCTTGTGCTGCAAGTGGGGTAGTTAAGTGTGGCAGTGAAATTAGAGAATGACATCCCCATTGTAACTGTCCTCTGCAGGAGTCTGTGACCCTTATGCTAGTCTAGGATTTTTGGGAAAGCATTTCTGTGGCAGGTATTGTTGGAAAACCCTAACCAGTAAAAAAACCCCAGTTCACACATCCAGTCTAAAGATCTAACCTATCAAGCTACTGGCTATGTTGTTATGGACTTTGTCTCCTTTTCTTTTTCTGTTTTTACTAGAATTTCTAGTCTTGACCTGAGAAGGTTTCCAAAGAACCTTCCTAAAAATCAGGAGAGGAATTCTGCACTTGATTCATGACAGGGACTACAATCTGTAACCTGCATATCCTGGATAATTTCCTTGATCTATACAGAGCAATGATGGGTCCTTTTACCAAACGATATTAATTTCATGCAGCAGCACAGCAGGTCTCTGTGAGCAAGGACTACTGACTTTATATGTGCCTTTGAAGCAGCCTCTCTGAATTTAATTGTCTTATTATATATTGTGTCCAATATTTTAGAGTTTTATAAGCATCCCCGGAAGTGTATCTTGACAATTCCTAGTTACTCTTGGAAATGTTTTCTATTGCATCCATGCCTGATACAAAACAGCCACATATGTGAGTCTGATAGAGTAAATGAGTTAGCAAGTTACCAAGCTTTGCAGCATACCTCAAGTTTCACAGAAAAGCTAACTTTGAGATGCTTGGTTCTGTCCCACACAGAAAACAAACACTAACACTACGTTATTTCTGGACAAGGAATCTGAAGAAAATATTAAAGGTGATTGTTGTATAGGCGACCATGCCAGCAGACACAGGACCTACCTGCACCCAGTTTTATTGACAGGTGACGCAGGAAAGCTACATGGCTGCTGTATTTTTTGCAAACAATTGGATAATAAATTATAGTAGTAGAAAAGCTACAGGTGAATACTTCATTAATTGGTGCTGAATCGAAACCATCAAGGCAGCAGCGTGTAACAGACAAGTGATTATGTTGCTCAAATGTCATTCTTTTTAAGTGTGACAATTCAATTTGTTAAACTTTTTCATCAAAGAAAAAACAGAATGAAAAGGCGATGTTGCCTTCTCTGAAATGTATTACTTCACCTATTTCTTCTAGATCTTATTTTTTCCAAGTTAAATATATTTTTAGGTTCCATCAAACAAAACCCCTTTTCAACACTACTTTATTCAATTGTATCTTGCTGTACTGCTGAGGATGCTGGTGAATTAAATAGTGACAGTGTTCATTACCCAAATACTTCAAACCCTCTCTTAGATACTGCTCAATGTCTGCTTTTTATAGTTGGTTAGACTTTTGGAGTTATCACTGACACTTCTTATATTTTTTCCAGGATAGAACAGAATAAGGTGAGAGAGCTCTTTACGTTATATTGAATTTCTGTGCCATTTCATTACTTATATGTAAAAAAATTCTCTAGACTTCTTCCCAGCACACTCAATCTTGTATCACCAGCAAATTCTGACACTTAGTTATGAACTTTTCAAAGTAACAGCTGATTTTCTGGAAGCAATACAAGACTACACATTTTAAAATTATTTTAAAGATATGGATTATTTATTTCTTCTATTTGTTTTTCACTCCTAATTTAGAAGTGTACTAGAGATATGTCCAGAGGGGTTGGTATAGAGCAGTTCTTGCCTGAGTGCAGTCAGAACCATAACAGGGTGTTTTTATTTTATGAGCAGCAATCTCTCATACCACTTTCTTCAGAAACACCAAATAAAAACTTCTAGACATATAAACTACTTTTTCTTCATTATCTCACAGATTCTTTGACGGCATTCTGTTTGTGGCAAGAAATTAAAGTATAAACAAGATGCTTTTTTGACCTAATTTCACAATTCTCCTAATTTTTCATCTAGGATTTTTGTGGCTTCTCCTTTCTCTGTTATTTGAAGGATGACCTTCAGGGCCCTTTTACAGCCAAACTCAGAGAAGAAGTTTTGTAAAAACGAATAGTACAGCTTCATTATCTTAGCTACTGAAATTTTCAATTGCTTTAGAGCACTTATTTTCAAGGTAATTTATGCTGGTGCTTTCCATGATTTCTCTTCTCCCTGTTTTTTTTTTTTTTTCCCCTTCTCATCCTACAGGTGGAGAAGCAGCAAATGTTAAACAACAGCTATAGGATGTGCTTTTCTCAGTATCTCTTATGGAAAGAAATCAAGTTGTATCTTTTGCTTTTATGCTCTGTTGGTCCACCTAACCAGCCGCCGACAAAGATCATCATCTAGTCTGAGAAAGTTCTTTTATCATGATGTCTTTAAAATGTCTCTGTATTTTCCCTATTTGTCCTTTAAATTTCCTCTCAAACCTCAGAATGTTGTTCTACCATGAATATTTATGGAAAACTCCTACTTACTCTGTCAGAGAAACAATGGCAGGATATAACCCTTACTCTGGTGTTCTGAATTTATATTCTGCTCTATTAGTGTCACTTGAGTTGGATTTCCATTTTATTATAGGATTATTATTTTTTGGGGGCCTGAACATTCCCTTGTACCTTGTAATATTTCTCACCTTCTTCATTCCTGATTGTTCCAGTATATACATATTTTCCCTGAGTCTAATAAGGTACTTTTAAAGAACCTCCATGCTGCTTCTATGGATTTTAATTTCCTAACTTTCCCCTTCAGGCTATTTCTAACTTCCTCAATATAAAAATCTTCCTTTTTTGAAAAGTACTGTAATATTATTACCTTATGGTGGGTTCCCACGGGAGGATGTTGAGCTTAATTATATTATGGTTGCTTTTATTTAGTGGCTCAACCACGTTAACTTCCTGTATCAACTCGTGTTTTGCTCAAGATCTGCATCAAGACTGGATTTGCCCTTTCAGTATTCCATAGAAATTGTGATACCTTACAAGTGAAAGCCCATGATGATGCCCAGTAATGTGTCTCAAGTCATCAGTTGTTGCTGGGCTAAGATTCAGCTGAAAGCAAACTTTAGTAGTGAGCTATATGGTAGTTCAGAAAAGCAGATTGAAATATGGTTTGTCTTTGAACTGGATCCACTGCTTCTCTGAACTTATAAACATGACTTTGAAAGAATGTACACTGTTTTCCTGATTAGAAGTCCCTTCTCTTCTTTTTTTTTTCAATTACTCATTTATTTCAACCCCAGTTTTAAAATCTATTTCATTGGTAAAGCATTCTCAATAACAGAAGTTGAAACAAATATAGACGTGTATCCTCGTTCAACACAGAGCTATGACTATTACATGTTATGAGAACACAATATTTGTCTGTACTAGACTCAATTTCTTTATTATTTTAAATCCCAAACTGATTCTCTTAAATCGAACTTTCCTTAAATTTGCCCAGAGAGAAATGTTTGTTTCATTAATGTTATAATTTGTGGTTCACATTTCAAAAGAAAGCTAAAAATAATTTCTAAAATAGTGTGTCTTTCTGACATAAACACAGCTAACTTATATTTTTGCAGTTTCCAGGATTGTTTCACTAGTACAAAGCAGTAAAAGTATCCTGCTCTTTCCATTTTTCTCGTACTATAAGAACCAAGAAAGCAGGAATTTGTTTAGCTCATTGGCTCCATTTATCCTGAGCCAAGACCATGATCTTGGAAACCCTGTAACTTGGCTGAATACAGTACAAAGTTCTTTGCAAAAAGCCAGTGCAATTAGAACAACACAGTGTATGTTCAGTCTCAAAATTAAGGCGATAAAGTTTCAAACAGCTAGAGCTGAAACAAAGTATCATGGACCCAGACCTTTAATCAGTTGAACACAAATCCTAATTCCTCTAGTTTTTGATCAAATGAAGAATTGTGTGCTTGAGGACAGTATTAGGAAAACACTATTCTACCTTTTTGTAAATGGCAGAATTCACACAGAAAACAAGGAAACATAATGGAAGAAGTGCAAGTTTTGTGCAGTCCAGCCTTGGGAGATTCTCTGAATACTCCAGACAGAGTGATACTATAACACAGCAATACCCTTTGCACTTTCTATTTTATCACTGCTTACTCCTGAGTGGCCATACACAATTTGCTAAGCAAATCAGCACCTTGCAGACTCTGTTTTAAAACCCAGTGCTTCAGTTTTGAAGCTGTTTTTTTTTCCCCCAACACCTCTCCTTCACTGCATATTTAGATCATCTAATGCATGGGTAAGACATTCTCTTTACTTATTATGAAATCATCTGTAATATCTATCTTGATGAACTACAACACTTAAGGATATCAAATAAATAAAATTCAGTACCAGAGATTCTAGTTCATTATGTTTCAATTCACCTAAATTTTCACAGGTTGTTGAAGGTACATTTTTGTTTTATTGAATAAAGGAATTCTCAGGCTTTATTGAAAATAATTTGAGTTCTGCTCAAATTGAGAGTGATTTTCTTTAATGCATTTTGCTTGGGGTTTTTTTTGACCATTCATATAAAGTGATTAGAGAAGTTACTAGGTTAGTAAGGAGCAAATGAAGTTCACTTCCCTTAGTCATTTGCTACCTTTTTTTCCTTAGAATACTAACTCTTGGAAGCTGAAATATTTATGCAGATAGTAAAATAAAATAAAATTTATACACATTGATGAAATTTATATGCATCCTATACAAAATAAAAGATTATGGGGATTGTATAGAACTATATTCCTTTTGGCTTTTTATTTGTATCATGTATGTTTAATATCCTATTTTAAAAGCAGAAGTTTATAATGGACAATATAGGTTTTAAGGAGAAAGTATCTCTACAAGAAGTGTAAAATGCTGCAAGCTACAAAATGCTGACTCACTAAACTACAGCAAAACCACAGTTTTGAATGCTTCTGCTTCCAAAATGACATTACTTTTAAATTAAGTAATCCATTACACATTTCTTTACCAAACATTTGTAAATAAAGGGTTTGATCCAATTTTACCTGCGGCCTTCCCAGCCCCACAGGCCTTTGGGGAAACATGGATCCTGTCTGTGAAATCGTTTTGATTTGTCCCAGTGAGAGGGAACTAGCAGAGGGGTAAAGCTCCACAGGGGCTAGTTTCTGTGAGGCAGTTCCCTAATATTACCTACTTTTGGATTTTTCTGCTGCTTCAAACTTTGGACATGATGTTTGGAACTACCCAGCATTTGGCAGGGCTGTGATCTGTAAGTCACTGTGAAGGCAAACTGGAGTAATCTCGTAGGTGGTTTGTTAAGGTTTGTTTGATCTTCTGACTTATTCACACAGGCACACACCTGCCTGTTACATAAGAGTGCTGACTTCTTGCTCTTTTCCTCAAAAAGTCACTGGAGCAATCCTGTCCCGATAATATTGTCCTGTCATATCTTGTAAGGCCATTATGGGGAAGGAAAAGAGCAGCAATGGAAGCTGCCACCATTTCACATTGCTGTTAATTTGTTGAGATCATCAAAGTGCTCAAGGTTTTAGCAGACCTAAACATGGTCTGCTACTTGATAAAGAGAGTCAATAGTGCTTGGTCACATCTTCAACTAGGCCTCTGTGAGGTGTACAATATCATTTTACATTCATTACTAACAATTAAGCATTCCATTTGTTATGGAGAGGTATGTATTTTCTTCTAGGAAGAGCTCAAGTAAGTATTTTTCTTATGTAGTTTGATACTATAAAAACCTCTTCTCATTTACACTATAGCATCACGCAGATCCCTTCATCTACTGCCACTTGTGTGTTGTCTCCAGGCTGTTACAGTGATTGAAAATCCAGCTGATGGGGATTCACCAAATTTTTTAAGAATGCCAAAAATATGAAAGCTTTTTGGTGATTTACTCCCTCTTGTATTTCTTTTCAAGGCATTCAGTTAGCATAAAAATAATGATTATTACATAAAGTTGTTGCAATTCGGCTGTAGGGATTGCAGTCCAATGCCAGTGAAGATAGATCAAGGTTTTAAAAAGTATCTGCTGTAAATTAAAAACAAATGGTTGAAAGTATTTTGCAGACCTCTCTCCCACAGATTGTATATTCAATTTTCCAAATTAAATCTGAGAGAATATTACTTCATTGAGATTTATGGAATAATTTCTTTAAAAATTCCAGCAATATGAGAATGTAGGCAGACACTGACAATGAAGAAAAATGTCAGCTACTAAGTGGTTTCATCTTCGGGAGCTTTTTATTTTTCTGGTAATGAGAAAAATTAGTTCTGACTGCTTTTTAAAGCTAAAATTATATATAAACCATTAATTAGGGGCAGATCATTTGTCCAACTTTTACTGCAGAGGGGATAAAATGGGTGGAAAACATGATAATATACCAGTGCTCCATTGGAGGAAGTGTTCCTCCCTCAATCCAACTTGCTGATCCTGTCTAAGGAATAGGACTTAAGAGCTTGTGAGAAAATGTGTGTAAGAGGATATAAAGGAAAATTGTTCTGTGGCATCTGGGGGAAATATATATAGGAATAGCAGTTGAGCTGTATTAACTATGAACATAAATGTGTTACTCAGTTTTTCACCTCTTTCAAGACAAACACAGGACCCATTTTCCATGTGGCACAGTAGAAGGGATGTAACAAAAGGAAACCATAGCTCTGATGGACAGGAAAGCACAGAAGAAGTCCCAAGGACACAGGACTGGTTTTGAGAGCTCCAGTACGTCATGGCTTCCCTGAAGGATTCTTAGGAACTCATTACAGATTTTGGGGTGTCCAAGAGCTTAAAGGGATGATGAATCCTGGAGCCTTAGTGGACTGTTAAACCTCCTCCCCTTAAAGAAAAACATGTGGTTGAAACTGTGTTGGCTAAAAACCATGGAATTTTCTGCGTAACTTTATTCCTTCTTTGCCATTTTGTGTTGGCTATCATGATCTGCCTGTTACATTTCAGTAAACGCAACAATTTCCTTTTAATTAGATAATTGGCATGTTATTCATTGGTTTTGATCACTTCTAAATTCAGCTTTTGGTTTTAACAAATGTAGTTTCAGAAGATGATGGATTTTTACATTTTTTAAACCGCTAAACGTTCAAAAAGGATTTGTACACATAACAAAATTAAAGTAGGGATTATCTAGCACTGTGTGTGGGATACAGCTATAATCTATACAGTGCATGGAAAAGAAACTGGCATTCTCAATTGCACTGCACACATCTCAGTAATAACAGGGTATGAGGCATACAATTTCATGGAACACCCACAATGAAAATTATTCTTTCCAAACAGAGAATTGTTTTGGAATAAGTTAGGTTAATTGGCACCATGGGATTCCTCTCAAGGAAACACAGAACATTAAAATCTACACATGTGCATGTAAAATGATAAAGTATTATCTTCTTTCCCCTCTCAGCTCCTCAAATCTGAGCCACGCTACCCAAAATCAACAGAAACGATTATGTTTTGTTGATTCAAATTTCCTTAGAATAAACTGGCAATTCTTCATCTGGTCAGCTTACAACCTGAGAGCCACTGCAGTGTTCCACAATTGCTAGCTCGAGTATGGTTATCTAGTGCAGTCTCTCACACAAAAATAGAGGTCTCTAGAGCTTTTTGGCACATGCTTTTCAGAATGGTAAGAAACTTCATTTTCAACAGAGCTATATGGTGCTAAGATACAGCCTCTTTCAAAGGCCTGTTGTGCCCCTATTAGGATTAGAACCAAAATCTGCAAACAGTTAATGAGAAATCCAGGCACATTTCACTGTCATTATACAGGCTTTGGTTAAAACACAGTATTTTACAGTTTCTGAATGCAGTTGAAGTATATTAAGTCCTCACAACAGTATTATCACCCTCTAAAAAATTACAAAGAACTTATCACTGATAAAGGAAAAAAATCTTCCTTCTCATGAAGAAGGCTGAATTCTCATGCAGACTGTTCTGCTGTGTGCATTGTGTCTGTTTTGTTTCTTTTTAAGATCTCTATAACCAGGGATATTCTATGTGGTTTATCTTTAAAATGTCCTGATTTTTTCACATTTGGCCATTTGCACACCTTAACTATTATTTCCGAGTTTTCTCCTCCAATTATGTTAAGACATTTATAAGCAATTAACTCTGGTGCCTAGTGGGCAGGTCCCAGGTGAGGTGTGGCCTCAAAAATGATGTGCCACAGGTCTGACTGCTGCTCTTCTGACTTTTTGGATGAGTGAGAAACCCCCATGTCCTGTGACCTGACATCACTTCACCTGCAAGTCCTGTGCTGAAAAATAGTCTTCATCACTTCCCTCTGCAGTCTCCAGGGGAAATCCGAGCTCTGTATTGGTTGCCTTGTCATTTTTGCAACAACACAGGCAATGTAGCATTTCAGTTTCTCAACAAAGACATCCTAGAATCTCCCTTTTCATACACTGAATGAGGAGTCCCAGGACACCCAAGAGTACCTCAAAAAGGTATCACTGTTATACACCAATGAGTTTATTCACCTTGCCCCCCTGCCTGGGCCTATGCACATATCTTACATGGATTTACCGTTTGATTAGTCATAGAAATACAGGGGAAGGACAGCAAATAGAGTTTGCACTCAGCACTGGTAGAATTAATTGTAGAATGAAATTAAAATGAAATCCTGCTCTGTCCATCATAGGATATATGTCACACTTATGTTCTGTACCTCAACATCATTGTTTTAGAGGACTATCCCTATTTTTCATATAGAGATGAGAGCCTGGTCTGGTAGAACAATGAGGATTTACTTTCCAGAGTTTTCATGGAGTTTGTTTCTGAATAACTGAAGAATTGCAGGCCCATTGGGTTGAAGAAGGAAGAAATTTAGATAGGATCTCTCAATTGTCCTTCCAGTCCTAAAGCCTGGAGAGAAATACAACCTTCCACTGCTCCCCTTTCTCTCCATGCATCAAAAGAATCCCTTTTGGGACTAATTGGTCACAAATTTAGTAGCTACTGTAAGTTTGGCTTTCTAGAGAGCAGAGAGCAAATAACCTTTGTAGAGAGTACAAGCTAGTGCTTAGTGGAAGAAAGCACAGCTTGCTGTGATGTCAGGGCAAAAAGTTCAAGAAAGGTTCATTGATTTCACCCTCATCCAAGTGTTCAGAGGAAAATAAATTGAAATTGCTGGACTTGAATGGAAGGAGTAGAATGAATTATGTGAATTGTGGGTGTGCTGTCAGTAATATAAATCCTGTGGATATCAATGGACAGTGTAGGTGTTAACTTAGATCTGTCTGTGCATCAGCATGATGCAAAACCAAATGTACACATCCAGTCAAGACGAATATGTGAGAAGTTCTATCGGTGACAGAACTGAGCAATTCAGCAAATAACACAAACAATCTGATTCTATTCCCACACTAAGTTTTAAATAGATTTTATCCCTGCTTTATTGTAGTTTTCTGTAGTCACTCCTCACTGCGAAGACAGCACAACCTATTGTAAGCTTATTGGAGCAGGCTTTTCCAGTGCTGGAGGTAGTGGCAATTTTTTAAAAGTTTTTTATTTGATTATATATTGAATGACCTGAGTAATACATATTCATGTGATTAAATGTTACAGAATCATGGAGTCATTAGCTTTGGCAAAGACCTCTGTGATCATTAAATGCAACCATTAACCCAGCACCACCATGTTCACCACTAAACCACGTCCCCAAGTGCCACATCCACCTGCCTTTTGAACACTTCCAGGGGTGGTGATTCCACCACTTCCCTGGGCAGTTGTAGCGGGTTGGGTTTGTTAATCGGGCAGAAACACCAATTTAGTGTAGTGGTTTGGTCCACAATACTCATTACTATTCCAATATCTTGACACAAACATGAAGGCACAGTAGATGTTTCACTACTAATGCATTCCAGCAAAAAGATGCCTGTGGTGACCAGATGCTCATTTGATCCTGAGAAACTCTGGAATAATTGGCTCATAGCAGCACAGTTAACATATTTAATACCTGAAAGTCTACTCCCATAGTCTTATACTGAATGATGAATTACTGTGTTCCACAGCACTCTTCATGGTATCACAGAAAATTCCTACCTGAATCACTGGATCACTCATTAATAAGATTCTGCAGGACTGAAAGCACTTGTGCTCTGATACAAAACCTACCAAAACACAGCAAGAGATATATCTAACTTTTAACTCATCTAAAGGCTATTCCTTGGAAATTTGCTGAGCATACACTTAAAATAATTGTCAGATATTGCTGAGCATACACTTAAAATAATTGTCAGATATTTCTATGGAGTTTTTTCCCTGCAAAGAGAACTGGCTGTTACAATATTTATAAGGAATTATATAGGAATCTAGCATTTAAAAAACTTTGGGAATTAAAAACTTACATAAAGTAGTCTTGCTAATATTAATTTGAAAGCAAAATGAACTAAAAAGGTGACTATGGCTTAATATTTAGGGGAAGTTTCTGTTTAAGTGTTTCTGACAAGGAAAACCATAGTCTTAAAGCAGAGAAGGTGACAGAGGTCGAGTTTAACTCATATGTTCTCAACCGTGATCTCTGACACTATTTAACTGAGACTTTCTGTCCCTTTTCCCTTCCCTCCTCTGCCCTGCCCTTTCCTTCCTCAGAGACTTTGCCCTTTATCATGGTATTCCCATGAGATACACGAGAAATATTTTATTGCTAGTTAAAAAAAAAATAAATATCTGAATCTCTACACAAGTGCAAGTGGTAATTGCATAATGGCAAAATTAAGGACACCCATTTTGCAGGGGTTTCTGCTCTCAGCACTGCATGAGGCAAAGTGCAGCAGAGTGCAGCCGTTCTTGCTGGCTGCAGAATTTATGACCCTGTATCCAGCAGATACACACCAGAGCTGCACCAGAGCTTAGTCACAATCAAAAAGAAAACAAAACAGAACAAAAAAAGAAGGAATAAACTGAAAATAACTTAAGGATCAGAGATGACAAGCAACTGAACATGAAGCCCTGCTGCAATTCTGTACCTAAAGAGCTCGTTCAGTTGGTGGATTTATAAGTAGAAAATGACCTTCTAACTACAGGGACTTGATTTTACCATTGGCAGCAGTAAGACATAAACTTGGCTACTTTGTATAGTTCTAAGGTCCTTAGTTTTAAAAGGATTTGGGGAAGTTGAATGATTATAGGGAAGGACCACAAAAATGATTTAAGGACTAACAGTTGCAGCCCTAGAGCTACTTAGCTTTTCAGAAAGTATTCTGAAAGGTGATTATAGCATTTAATTCCCAAGAGAAGGGGTAAGCTCCTAATTTTTTTGTTGGTGCCAAACCGTACCTTGATGTCTTCCCTTCTGAACAATATATTTTAGACCAATATATTTTAGACCAATACAGGTTTTTGGGCTCAGGAGAGAAGAAAGTAAGTGAAAATTGATGTAATAGGTTGTGCTACATTTTATGGTGACTGCTACTAACCTAAAGATTTCCAAATCTCAGAAAATAATACAGTTAATAAGATAAAATACAGTCACAGGAGTATGAAAAGTTGGAGAACTGCTACAGCATTGACCCTTTTTTGGTAAGTTAGATACAATCTTGAGTACAAGGTGACTGGACTAATCTTGTAATAAGAGCATATTCATCATTGTTGCATCTCAATAAATCATTAAATCCAAGTATTTAGAACATTTTGACACTTTTTTTTCCCCTGCTGACTGCATTATGGGATAAAATCAGACTAGCATGATACTTTTGTACCCTTTAATTATTTTGCCTAAATTTTGAGAAATATCTATTTGAGAATAGATTCAGACACATCAGTTCTAGATAATTAATTAAGGTCTCCTTAAATGCTACTTAAATCAATAGCTTCTCATTTCAACTTTCTGCCTCTTCTCTACTTGGCAATAGTTTAAAACAGAAAGAAAATAACAGTAGTGAAATTCAGTCTGAGAGAAAAAAGGGTTTTAATATTTTCATTAAAAAATGGTCTTTGCTACATAACTTTGAAGGAAGAACTGTAAAATGTTGCTCTGCAACTAACAGCTGCACAAAATAATGGAGCAGTAAATCACCAAAACAGGGAAGCAGACTTTTAGTTTGGGTGGGTTTGGGGTTTTTTTTGGTAAAAGATTCTTTCTTCTGAATATACTCAGGATAGTTTGCAATATTAATGGGAATGCTAATATATTAGGAGATGGAATCAGTATTTTCTCCACTACACTGGGCTAGATATCCCTAAATATCCCTAAATATCACTAAAAGAGCCCAGGTGCATGGCCTAGATTTGAGTTACAGGTGCATGTCTCACTCGTCCTTGCTCAGCTCTGAGGCAAGACCGAGGTACACGGCTTCTTCTTGTCACCACATTCCTGACATAGGGAAGGAGGTAATGGGAGGGGGCTGGCCAAATGCCCAGTCCATGCACACATACTACTACAATTCTTATGTAGCCAGTGTGACATAAAATGCATTGGGGAAGGCCACAGATGTTGAATTAGCAAATTCTTGATTAATATCCATTCACGGCTTCCAACAACTAAGTTAAAAAATAGAAGATCAGGAAGGCAT
>NW_008240042.1:3335968-3354070 GCF_000691975.1 Corvus brachyrhynchos
CCTGCCTCTAATTTTCTCTTGAGTAGGGCCACCAAGAAGCACAAGTCACCATCATCCATTCATGGAATCTATCTCTGTTGTGAAACACTTCTCCACACTTTGCTAATTCCTTCTGAGATACTGGGAGCAGATAAAACTATTGCTGCTTCTTTTTCATTTGAACTCCTTAAAATTAAATCATGTAATTGTCAGTAATTTTACTGTAGCAGCAGTTTTCAAGCAGAGAACCTCAGTGACTTCAATGAACATTAAAAGCCAATGGACCAATAAAACTTAGGCAAAGAGTTGTACGCTTCTTCTTACTTACTTTCTGTTTATATCCACAAACCTTCCCAGGAGTGATGGACAAGAAGCAAGTCCAGACAATTTACTGATGTGCTTAGGGCAGCAGGGCCCGTGAAGAAGCCCTGCAAACTTGCTCACAGTCAATGTTAGGGGCTCCAAATGAATTTCATCAACACAGGGACCAGTCGATCCATTAGAGAAACAAAAAGGCATCTTTTTTAGGAGGGAAACATGGCTTATACAATGCAGTGACCTCTCTTCCTCTGTTTTTGTATATTATTTTCCCTTTATCTGACTGCCAGTGCTGTGATAAGTGAAATATGTTAGTGAGATCAGAACTAACCTCCAGGATTATTTTTATGAAAAACATACATCACTTCAGTTTCTTTGGAACAGATCTGCTACTTTGTGACAATATAATGATTTTATCACTGCTAAATTTCCTCTTGACATTAGAAAAAGAAGACAAAATTAATCACCACTATTTTATTCCATCTATCGGCATTAAAAATATCTTAGTGGGATAGCTGTCTGAAATTCTTTTGAGGCATCAATTTAAATTACCTTTGCTTCAACCACAGTTGCATTATTATTATTAGCATGGTCATTATCATTATTCTAATTATTTACATTATTATAATTATTTACATACAACATATGTCTCTAAAAGTTTGAAAAAGTATTTTTGCTGTTTTTACTGTCACTAGAACTAAACGTTTGTATTCAGGTACAGAAAGAAAATAGCAGAAACTGCTTTTTTCAGGCACTTGAGTATAAGAGAGAAAATATTTACACTTCTTTTTAGGGAAAAAATATTGTTTGCTTTTTCTTGCTATCATTGCTCCAAGGCTGGAAAAGAGGTGAGCAGTTTTTGTTTTCTTCAAAGTGTGTACATCCAGATTCTGTTTCCTGACACATGTTTCCTGAGTGAGCACAGAGGACACATTCCATGATGTTTGCACTGTGCAAGTGGATGCAATGTTTTAGACAGATGTTTGTTGAGGTTTTTTTAATTGCCGACTGTTCTGCACTGCCTGCTGGAAAATCATCTATCCACAGAGTATTCTCCATTACTGATTTCTAGTATTGAAGTGTGTAACAGGTAAGTAAAACCAAATACTCTATCAAGTAGTGACAATGCTACCATTGCCACAGTGATCTCCCATCGTTGTAGGTAAGGGACCATGGACAGTGATCACGGGAATCAGACCGCAGAGGATACACATAAAGATGTTTAAGAACCTTTGTTTTAAAACTACCATTTTGGTTACATGGGGTTTGGGTTTTTTGATTTATTTATTATTTTATGTAATGTACTTATTCCAGAAATTCTTTACTCTTTCTGTTTAAGAGCTGGAGTCTTGCTCCTAGGCACATTCCCTTTCTCCTTACCTGCAAAGTACATAAAGCCTCTGTTCTTGCCAGCCTGCATTAAACATTGCAATACAATTATCCCCAGTCACTGGACTGTTATCTCAGGGAATTGAATTAGACTTTCCAGATTAGAAACATCAAATTATTTACACAAAATGTTATAGTTGAAACAGATCCAGTGTAGAGCATTATATGATGGTTAGAACAGTAAAGATTAAAAAGATCAGGTCACTGATTTAAAACAGAGCTAAAAGTTAAATCTGGTCCTGAGGGTACCTGTTGAGAGTTGTATCAAGCAGGTTAGTGCCTGTTCAGAAGCATGGAAAATCAGTTTTCCATTTAGCCTTGCGTCTAAGTTGCAGCTGTAAAAGTTTCCTTGAGAAAGGTTTCATTGGGACCAATAACAGTTCTGTGGAAATTTCACTGTCAGTTTTTCACAAGTACAAGTGATCAGGACTTTTGGTTAAGAAATACGGAACAGCCTTAGATGGTTGTTCAATAACACCACAGATAAGTCCCTTCTGTTTGGATATCTTGAACATAATGGTTACTTACAGGGGCAGAAATGGAAGCATTCAGCAAAACACAGAATAATAGAAACTGGTTTTTCTCCTGAAAAAGGTGCAATTATGTTTCATTGCTCTCTTTTTCAACACACACTAAAAACTCTGAGATTTGATCTCAGAAAAGTCTATCTTAACTGGCCTCTTGCTCTTATAGCTGAAACAAAATTATCAGTTAACGTGTGCTATGCATTTTAAATCGATTTAGTTCATCCCAATTATTATTTAGGATCACTCTGTCAAGTGTTGACAATATAACTTTCATCCGTGAAGGCTTTTTCATACATAGTCCTGACTGTTCTAGGCATAACCTGATTACAGTTTAAAACTTCTTTATATATCTGGATTTTACTTACATTAGCACCCTGAATTGTGACAAGAAATCAACATGGAACAACACTTGACAACATTCCCAAATTAAAATATGCCCCAGCAGACTTAAGAGTTTTCCCTTGGTACTTACCCCACAACTAGATGTAATTTCTCACCTCCACCTTCCAACATATTCCCATCAATGCCCATTCACCACTCATTCCCCTGACCATGAAAGTGTTCCCAGTAAACAGGATGGAAGCTGTAGCACCAGCCCTCCCTTGTGTCTGAATTTAGAGGGTCAGTCACTTTTATGTACCCCTCCAATACATGCAGTTTTAAAGCAGCCTCCCACCCAGGGCAGCTTGTGCTACATTTGGGGTCGAGTCAAGAGGGAATGAGCACCCCTACTCCTCTCCAGGGCATCCCTGAGCATTCCCAGGCCTCTCTTCTTGTCCAGCTCCCTGGGTATCACTGAGCACCCGGAGGGCGGGGGGGCCCTATGCCAAACTTGCTCCCATTGGCACCACAGCAAAACTCATCTGAATTCAATGGGATGGAAATGAGCCCAAAGGATGAAAATACAAAGATAATGCTGTGGAATGCTGGTGTTGAATAGTTTCATTTGAATTTAAAGTGAGGAAAAAATTAAGGGAAAGGACAAAGTTTGGTAGGAGTTACAAGATGCTGTGTTTTCCCTCCCCACTACATGTTTTCACTTCTTTGCCAGAAAGAGCTGTGGTGTCTCTTGTCATTACTCATTTTTGTTATTTAAATTAAAATAATATCTAAAAAAATACTCTTCCCATTTTCCCCATATTCATGCTAAAATATAAAAAGGTAGTGATAAGTATAAAATCTAACCTTTATTCCACTTTGAACAAGCTTGTGTATATCCAAAAAAGGTTCCTTGAGTATGTCTCCTTCGGGAGTGAAAATCTTCACATATCCTTCTTTCTCAAGAATAAAGAGGCGATGGGATCCATCCCCACAATGTACTGCTCCAACAGGCTGCCTTAGTCCACTCACCACTTCCTGAATACAGAAGCAGTTGTGCTTGTGTTTTCTAAAGAAATTTAAAGAAATAGTGAGACTTTTCTGCTTTCTCGTAACCATGACACAACATGTTCCTAAAAGATAAAATTATCGCTCTGCAATGATATTAAAAACAGGCTTATATTTTTAAAAAAATTATTTATTAATGTATGTAAATTATTTCCTTGAATGTATGCAAGCACATAATATAGAAAATCAGCTGGAGCTTCACTTGAGCAAAATTTGGTCTGTATACAAGAAAGAGAACATTAACTAAATTTAGATCCAAAATACAATGGGACGGCAAAAATTTGGTGAAAGAAGAGAATAATTTAGAAATACAGAATTTCTACTATAAAATAAACACAGTAAATTTCATCACTTTGATAAAATTTGGCTTCTAAAATCCATTTTAAAATAATGACTTACGATGGAATCATCTAATTTAATTATTTTCACCAAAAAATACATAAATGAAATAAATTGAAGATCACAACATAAATATTTTACTAATAAACTTATAGTAGTTGTTTAGTAATACTAAATTCAGGTACAAATTACTTCCCAGAACTATGTATAATCCACGGGCTGGACGATAACCAAGATCCACAGGGTGGATCAGAGCAGGATTCTAACACCTTTTCGGCAAGGCAAATACCAAATGGTACTGAAATCCTGAAGCTCATGTAACTTTCTCTTTTGACGTACACTAGCAGCAGCAAAAGAAAGTCACATCTGGAAAACACAGCTGCTCAGCATAAGCACACACTGAGCTGTTTCACTGGGAAAACCACAGGCTTTCCTAGGGGGTTTTTTTTCAGATTAAACAGCATTTATCTTTATGAACCTGCTGATCTCTTCCTCTTTGTCATATTCTTCCATGTGGTCCAGGGAGTTAGAAGCTGGCCCTCGCACTTGTTTCCTTGGAAAATCTGGAAAGCACACACCACCATCTTTTCTTGCATAGTAATAGCAAAACTCATCAGCAGTAGTTTGGAGGAAACCTTAAAAATGCAAAAGAGCATACAAATATTTAGTGTGTTGTCATGTCTGCAGTTTTGTGTCACCAAACTCATCTTTAAATAGATTATAGTGGAAAAAGAGGTCATTTTAAACAAAGGACTGTCTGCAAAAAAAAAAAAGCCTGCTCTGAGTAAACACAAATGTATAAACACAAACTGAGTATTGCCTTTTACAGTTTATTCATCAGTATTTGTATTAAACCTCATTTTCACTGTGCTTAAGTTTCATTCAAAATGACACAACAGTTCCCTCACTAAAAAATTAAGAGGCAAAGTTCAGAGTTGAGGCTGTGACACACTTCTGCCTAATTTTGACCCTATCAATCAAGTGTAGTATCAGCTGTAAAATAGCTTGAGCAGCTTCTGTTTTTGCTTCAAGTGATTAGTTCTAGTCAAAATCTCAGTAAAGACTTTGGTAAAAGTGCAGAAAATGCAGTAAAAATTTTGTGGAATGCTGCCAGCAAAGGACATTGGTTGGAGAGGTAAAAAGTGGGAAGTACTGCTGAAAACTGCACCGTGTTGATATCCAGTTGGCCTCCGGTTGACTTGGTTGACTCCCAGCATTAAAGTAGCTGAGCAGTGTCCCATGGCTCCTCAGCCCCATCCTCTGAAAAGGGGGATATGTCTCCTGCTGCTTTGGAGGAAAGGTGGTCCTTAGGTTTTAGGTTAAAATGGGAAGGAGTTTAAAGACCCAGAGAAACACAAAGTTGATAAAATGAGAGACTTTGGGGAAAAACCCTGCCACTATCGCAATTACTTTCTTGCATTATGTTTAAGGACATTGAAAAAATATCTATTTCTGTTCACAAACCTATTTCTAGTCATTTCTATCCAGGTTTTAATCAGGAGTATTAAATCTAAGAAGACAGATTCTGGCTAGTTATACATGTACTATTTTACCAGAACGTTGTTAAGATAATGTCTTAAGTTACCTTCATTCCTTTTTGCATTACTGGCAACTGTCTTAGGATGTACTATGGTCCAGGACATAACTCATAGGATACACGGAATTAGCACTCAATTGGAATTAGAGGGCTAATTTATGCATGGCTTTACCACTTGTGAATAAAGCAGTAATGCCTAGATCTTGGCCATAAAACCTCTGGCTTACAATGTACAATAAGAACTGATCAGGGACAGCTGTGTTTCATTGGAGAATGCCAATTTCTTACAAGCAAAGCTTTTTCAGAAACATTATCAGTTTTGACAAAATTTTACTTAACATGATGATTCTGATCCAAGCTCAAACTTCTGGTCTAAATGAAAAAGACAGAACCAGACAGCAAACCTTGTATCACTATACTCCAATGTCTTGTAATTAGGGTGTTTCATTAGGAAGAGGAATATTCAGGTCAATGCCCCTCATCTGTCAGGCAAGAGTTTGACCCTAAGTCTCCCATTTCCCAAGTAAATGTCCTAACAACGACTTTATTAGCTATCCTGGGGTGGTCTCTCTGTGGCTTTCTTCATGGAAAATTTCGAAAGAGTTCAATTTCTTCCTTATGTGGAATAGGAAAATTTTTTTAGATCCCAGAATTTTTGTGGAGTGAAAAGCCTTTCCCACCCAACTATACTTCTTTTCATATACATCTTCCTTTAAAAATATTGGAAAAATGACACGACAAAGCCTGCCTTTGATTTCCATAAAATAATATCTGGAAACACATGGTAGAGTGTTGTGCTGTAAAAGTTTAATTACCGTGATTTGGAGCTTCAGTAAATTTCATCTCTGAGGAGCTGCTTTTAATTTATAGTAGTTATTTGGAAAAAATGGGAGATGTAATTTCAAGTGGAACAACTGAAGAGGAACTCTGATATAATCACAGAGTAGTATTCCAAGGCTTGTAGATATAATGCCAAAATCAAAGGTAACCTAAAATCTTGCTGTTGAATTATTTGACTTAAGAATACAGGGGTTTGTCTTTAATAATTTATTTTTCTAGGCACAGTGGGTCATTAAAAAAAATGCAATAGCAAATTAGAGGTGTACGATTACTGAGAATGTCTAGAATTTTCCAAGTATACCATTTACTATTTACTAAACTTCTCTTGTCTTGAGTGTTATCTTTAGTCAGGACAACCCAGATCATGTTGTGATCACATTGTTCACTCGGTACATGTCCATTTCAAATAACAATCAGATGCAAACTCACTTGACCAGTGCAATGCCTTTTCTCGTATGTAAGACTAATCTCCTTGCCTCAGGAGATATTTTATCATGCACTAAAGTGCATGGTGCACTGCAGTTGCCTTTTGCTGTTTAGCAAAGCCATCAGCAGGTTTCAAGAAAGGATAAGGCTTATGGACTATTTTCATTAGAAATGCTTGTAAAAATGTGGAGTTAGAATTAAACTATGAAAAATGCTGCATTACTGGAAGGAATGTAACCTCTGTAAATACAGTTTCACCTGTGCATTAAGGGTGGAATTTTGCTATTTTTTTCTATAAAAACCATAGTAATTTAGAAAAAACCAATCTCCATGTGTTATATATGCTCCATTTAACATATTAACAGCTTCACTGAGGACATTTAGAGGAACATTTGCCTCTGCTCTCCTATCTGCTTGTAGCCATTTATTGTCTTCTTTCTTATGCTTAGACTGTAAGGTCTTTAGTGTACAGTTTGCCATTTTGTTCGGTTTGTACAGTGTCCAGAAGAATGGTCCCTGACAAGTGCCCCTAAGCACTAGAATTGTTTGGAGAAAAGAAAAAAAAAAGTAATAGGGACTGCAACCCTCCGTCCTGTGTGAATTTCTCTACTTACTAATTTATTTTAAAAGACTCATACATATTATTACAAATTTCCTACCAGCTGTGTACGTGTTGACAGAGCAGTGCCTGTGTTAACAAAGAAAATTGAAATCACAAAGGAAGATTAAACATCATGTTTAAGTGTCAGATTTTGCACAGGCTTGCATTTCTATGCTAAACTTTCTGTCTTGCAAACAAGAATCCAACGACAGGCTTTTCAGTTAAGGCAGCTACAGTGAAGGCTTTCTGTGTTCGCCTTTATAAAACACTGTGGGAATAAATTGCAAGATTAAAAGCCTTTTCAAAGGAAAACTGCTCCCAGCTGATCCCCACCTCCTCTCTCCACTTGTATTTGCAGTCAGTTGTTCCTCACACTGTATCTCCCTTCCTATCCTACCTTCACCAAATTCCACTTTGCTGGATTCCCTGATTACCCATTCCCTTGCCTCTTCTCTTTGACACACAGCTCCAGTGCTGTGGTAGCACGTGTCTCAGTCTTTGCACCAAGTTCCTACTCACTCCCTCCCCTGTTTGCACTGCACACAGGAGTAGACCTATACTGCCTCTGAGGGCATCTGGAAGTCAGGCTCACCTGCTTTATTTCTGCTGTGACAGAATACAGTTCAATATTGTGTCAAAGAAGTCTTTACCTGTTTTGGGGTTTTTTTTCTGATTTGCACCTAGATGTGAATTTGTTCACAAAACCCCTCCCATTCTCTTCTCTTCTCAACTGCCAGTGAAAACCAAATCAAAGACGTGATTTCAGACGATTGTTTCAAAATGTACTGAGTCCACTGGTAGCTCACATAATTTCCAACTGGTTTGCAAGTGACTGGTGACCCTTTTCTCCTGCTCAGACACTGCAGGTTCCTGCACACAGGCAGGGCCAGGGTTAATCCCCTTCATGCTCTTGTTACCAGTAGCAGATTTACCAGCAGCAAATTTACCAGCCACTGTTTTTCTGCAGGTTGACCAAGTTGACTGTGACTATTAATCAGCCATGTTAGAACTTCTGTAAGTGCTCTGTGAATTGTAGAATTTCTTAGAATTACAGTGTTTTGGGCTAGAATTCCAACATTTTGGAACACCCTGTTTGGTGCTTGAAAAGTCCTATCAAGCATCTGTTCTGGTAATGCCTGGATTCAGATCTGGGCCTGGATCTGAATTCACCCACAATCATCTGGAATCCATTTCTTCAAATGAAGATAATGGAGGCCAGATAGTTCAAAATCTCTCCCATGTCCTTGGATGGCACCGTGACTGTGGCACAGGTTTGTTCCTTAAAATATGCCACTTCCAATGGCATGGATCAAGTTTCTGCTTATGTCTAAAGGCAAAATCAGCTGTGCTTTTCTTTACTAGCTATATTAGTAATAAATGTTGACGGTCTTCCCTTATGACCTTGGAAAACTTAAAATTCATATTGACTGAAGACACTTCATTAAATCACTTAACTTGAGTGTCCTTATCAATAACCACTTAAACCGAGGCTTGCAGTAAAGATCAGATGAGAAATAATCAGAACAGTTATCTGGAATGAAGCAGGGAAGCTCTAATCTCATGCTCTTTGTGAAACATTACACCCTCCTGCATATCCATACAATCCTAACAGCTACTGATATTATTCTGCTTGAATAAGGAATAGGGTCCACTTCTTCTCTCAATATTCCTAAAGAAATCAATGGAAATTCTGATACAGTCATAACTGGTGGGCAAACTGCTGTCTTCAAATTAGATAACCAAGGATCTGCTAGAGTTTTCATCTTTGCAGGAGACAGAACAATAAAGGAATTTTTGAAGCTAACTCATGAAAAAAACTGATGCATAATTTCTCAGCCTTCTTGGTTAATATGTACTCCTAAAATTTCAATCCCAGAAAAGATGCTTGCTATCTTAAACTGTTAATAATATTTCTCATTTGTGCAGGACTTAAGGGATAAAATTATTTTTGTAGTCAGCAATTTCCTTAAACTCTGCTGTATTGGTGTTCAGAAACAATTAGCACTCCCTAATGGAGGAAGAGTAATTATTCGACATTTTAACAAATGCACAGTGAATCATTGCCAGAGACCTTGGGTTTGGGGGCCTGTTAATTTTCAACTCTTTGTTAAATCCTCCAGGCTAAGCTGAAAACACAGCTTCCACATTTTCTATTTTTTTCTTTCTTTCGCAATAAATATTATTATGGATATACACATCTCACAAGGAAAACAGAACCCCCAAATAAGTTATTTTAATTACTTATATTTCAGAATGTACAGGACTCTGAAACTATATTAAAATTCTATAGGCCATCTCCTCAAAAAGAGGGGCCTGAATCTTAATTAATACCTTTGGGAAATCCTAGAATAGGTATCAACGACCATGAGTACCAGTCAACTCACCAAATTAATCCTGCTGGTAGATGTAAGCATGCAACAAGTTTTTGTTAGTACAACATACTTTCAGGACAAGTATTTAGAATGATTATTAGCATCTGATTGATGTAGGAAAAGTCTTATTTTAACTGATGCTAAAGTATGTAAGTTCTTTTCCTGCAAAGCACAGTGCTCTGCCCAGTGCTAAAGTTATGCTTTCATCTGGTTATCTTTCAAGGCAACCTGGGTGGTCACAAAAAGCACTTGACATCTTGATGCACTTCAGCAGTTTTACATATACACAAACTTTGTAGAAAAATAAATTTGTCATTCGTCACCACATATGTTGATCTGAGGAGCAAGGTTCCTGTGGCTGTAGCTCCTGTGCTGCTCAGACTTTTCTCATTCTCCCTCCCTCCACCTCCTCCTTCTTTCCCCCTTTTCCCTCTTTCACTTTTTTCAATTAAACAAATTGTTTCCTCATAAACACAGAATTTCACAAAACAACTCTGAGGGTCTCGCTCTGCAAAATATGAAAATCATTTGTGCTAGCTACAAACTCATGTCAAAAATGTCTTTGTGCTGACTTCTTATATGGGCCAAACATTTAGAATATTTATTCTGTCTATTCTGCTTTGCTTTGGGGAATGTGATAAAGAGCAAGAAACAGCTGGTTTAAGAAAGCCTTAGAAACATCTCTTAGTTTATAAAGACAATAATAATATTTTCATATTTGAATGGATTGAGATACATGTTAAAGCACAGTAAAGGGAAAAAGTGAATTCAAAATGTTTTCTCAAATCAATAAAAGAACACTGCAAAAAAATCCCTGCACCCTTGGGATTTCAGAGAAAACAAGTACACACTGTACACATGCAATTAAGAAACCGTCCTCCAAATCCCATCCACTTAAACTATCCCCTTTACTCAAACATGTTTATATTATATTACAAAGCTGTGTTCATATGTTAAAAGTGACTATTCACAAATTCATTCTTCATCTCATTTTTAAGTTCTTTATACCAGTCTGTGTTGCTAGTTTAAAAAAAAAAAAAAAGAAATCTTAACCAATTTAATTATTTTCTCCTGTGTGGCATTGTTTATAGGAAGTGTTTGGACAGGGAAAAAAGCATAGTTTAAAAATGACAGTCTTAGACATATAAATAATTTACTATTGGGATTACCAATGATGTTATTTAACATAATAGTGTCTTAAGACAGTGTTTCGAAAAGAGCCATCTTCTGCGGTTATTTTGTTGATATAGTTACAAGTGATAGCACACATTTGGTGACTGCCTCAGACAACACAAGGCAAACTCTTCTTTTGGTTATGTCCAGCTAACTCTACTGACTACAGTGAGGAAGTGTTAGGTAAGTTAAGAATTTGGTTGTTAACAGCACACTGGAAGTGATTCAAAGATCACAGAAGTCTATCAAATAGGGTCCTTTGATTTCCATGGGCTTTAAACCCTGTGGAAAAAACATCAGTTTCTAGGGTAACAAAACCAGAAAAAACACTTTACTCATCAGCTTTTAGAGGCTACAGCAACCAGCCAGGACCTTTTATTTTTTTTGCGTTTTAAAGCAATCTATCGTTTAGAATAGCCTTTTGGATGGCCAGCTGCTTGTTTGCATGATTAGAATTAACACACTAATATTTCAGCAAAGGTAGTAGCTTCAGGTGCCTTTGACAACAATCAAGCCATGTGTGTTTCATGGCGAGTTTAATAGGAGGGTGGCAAGAAAGCACTCAAAATATTTACCTCCCTACACAAGATCTGCTATGAAGACATTCTGTCTCTGCTTGGGCAAATTCCCCTGGATATCAATGGGGATTTTTCCTGGTTAAAAGCTGGATCTATGACCGCTCAGGCAATAACAACATATCAGGACACCCTTTAGCCCCGTATTTTGTTATGAGTTTTACCTGGTATGTGACCTCTGCAGGTATAATAGAATTCTTTACAATAGTCTTTGCACAGGTAGGGAAGCGTTAGTTCTTTTTCAGGAGTTTCCCCTTTCTCAGGTGAGTGGAATAGGTTCTGAGCGTGAGGTGAGCAGTGTGCACACTTGATTTCCTCCAGTAGCTTCGCACATTCTGTGTTGTTGGTAACGGAAAGGACCTGCAAGCCACAAACCAGAGACAAGTAAATGTGTGACCTGTGTCCCCATCTTACACACAGAAAGATTGCATGGCCTAATGCCATAAATAATACTAGTGGAACCAATACAGTTATTATCAATGGATGCGTCTGATGTCACCGTTCTGGAGGTGCAAAAGTTATTACTATGAAATGTGCAATATGCCACTGGTACAGTGAGATTTTAATTTCTCTGGTTTCTTACAAAAGATTCTTACAGAATCTTCTATAAGATTTCTTATCTGACCTTGCTTCTCAAATAAGAATAACAATACTTAAGTTCTTTTAAGGACCCATGCCTGCCATCACATAGGCAATCTCTGAACTAGAAGGATCATTTATATAAGAAGGAGTTACAGCAGCAGGCCTTCTACCCACTTCTCTTACAAAAAATACTGAAAAACCTAACTTGTAAGGTAGTCTGCTTGAGTTTAGAGACTAGAAATTAAAATTGTACCATAAAAACACAACAGGAAAACCATGTGTAGGTATTTGTAAAATAGGTGTATCTTGAACGACACCACAGCCGGCTGCTGAAATGACTGCTGTGGAATTCAGCAGGTGCCATGGATTTTTCATGTTTTAAATGCTGCTCTGCTCTTTGCTCTCTCTAAAGCACACTATTTGGAGGTGGGAAACCCTGTATGTTTTCAGACATATCTTTCTATTATAAGTGAAAAAGTAGAATTTGTAACATCTTGTTTGTGTCAATATGGAAACTGTAACTTTGTCCTTAAAAAAAAGCATATATTATGTATGCATAGCACTTAAAGAGGCATGAAACCACAACTAATGATGTGTTTAAGTAAACACAGGAGGCTAAGGAGTGCAATGTCATCAAATCGTGAAAAATAATGGAAAACAGCGTAGTTGTCTTTATTAGCTTTTGAATGCAGTGCACTTTGTTAATCTATTGTTAACCACATGGATTGTTTTTTTGATCATTCATCCCAATGGTGGGCAGTGGGAAATGTGTTCTCTCCGTTGAGAGGGACTGAATCTGATCCAGTGCAAAAACAAAGGTCAGGTTCTTTCTGCTGTTTCTATACGCAGTTATAAACAAAGACTGTAACACACTTATGTTAGGAAATATTCATGTGGTAAATATTTGTATTCTGTAAAATTTGGAAATATTTGCAGAACACACATTTGAAAATATTGCTAGTTTTTCTGTAGTTCGTATCTGTGAGCTGATTTGCAGAAGGACTTTCCAATGTCATTCCCTTGCCACGTAACATTAGAGGGAATTATCTAAGTTACTGTTGATAAAACAAGTTATTCAGTGCAGGAGCACTCCTGATACGCTTGAGTCTGCTGTCTCACAGGTCAGCTCTCTTCTGGGATGCTGTACTTTGATAACGCAGGTCTGAACTCAGCTTTTTATTTACGGGTCATAATTACATAGACCTCAAACGCTTGAGAGAAATGCACTTTCCATTGTTTAAAGCAGATATGTACTCAAAATATTACCCAATATATGACAAACTCTATCCAGGAAAATTTTGTCTTACCATACATATATTGTCAAAAGACCATCTGAAATGCGCGCTAAAGTTTAGTGTTGGAAGTTGGACCACTGATTAGAACACCCTTTGGCTTCCACCCTTATTCTGGATGTGCTGCCATTGGCTTCAAAAAGAATTCCTCCAGGTTTGCCAGGAACACTAAATGCATTAAATGTTCTGTTCTTTAGACTATCTGCTGTCAAAATACCCTGAGCTTCAAATCACCTGCAGGTCAGTAATGTGATTAACATCTGCTGTATATAGTTTATTATCCCTCTTCAAACCTTTCTTGAGAATACAATTGTCTCACATATTTTGTAAAGGGTTTGTCCTTATTTGTTTGGGTTTTTTTTAAAGCTTTGAAACAGTAATCAATTGCATTTATGGCAAAAGTCCTGAATTCTCTGGGGAATTTTTTCCAGAACCACAGGCTCTTCTTCCCTGAAAAAGTTTATATTCTTTTTGCTAGGTTGCTCATTTGGGCCACAGCAGCAGAACTGTTAACCTTAGACTTCTTCCTTGAGTTTCAGATGTTCTAGATATGGTAAATCTTGAAGACAAGAACTAAAAATATAATGATTACTACTATAAACTATAACCAAAATACATAACAACTATAACTTTGAACTTGACTGATTCTGCCTAGGATTGCAGTCCAGGTAGTAGAGAAGAGACTTGACATGCTTGCAGCAATCCATGCTGCTGAGGCAATATTCTGCATTAGCTGGACTTTCCTAAGGGATGCTGTGATTCTGATGGGAAGGGGCCTGTATAATTCAATCAGGTCATTGCTTGCCGAACAGGACAAAGTCTGAAGCCAATAGAGGATGAGCAAAAACACTATCCATAAATGCTACTTTTTAAGAACATCATGTCACTTGTCTCTTGAAGTAAGGATGAAGTGACCCATTTTGGTGTTTCCACCAAAGGACTGTGAGTACAGACCCTTCAAAGTACTTGCCTACATGCAGTAGTATCACCTGGTTTGCAGAAGTCTCAGAAGTCTTCATCAGGGAGTTCATCTCGGGCTTTCTTGTGGTAACAGTGTGATGGTGTGTTTAGAAGTACAAGTAAACACAAGGTGTTACTAGGTAAATAGTGTGTTTATTGAATTAACTCCACAGAGATGCAGATAGAAAACTGTACTTCTGCTGGAATACTCCAGAACCCATTGTGGAGGTGGGGGGGAGGGGAAATAAATTACAGGATAGCAAAGCTAATTTACTGTTTCTTGTGGAAAACGTAATTGACGTTGCCTGGTGATACAGGCTTGCCAACATTTCAGTCCTCAAAGTTAAGACAAAAGGATCCTAATCCCCCTGAGCAGCTGCTATCCAGGAATTAACCACAGGAATTCACCCCCTCATGTCATTTCTGGAATGAATCTTGGTCATATAATAGCTAATCGGAAGATTAAGGAATGAGAGTCAATCAATTATTTGAATATCAAGTACAATGTTACTTAACTTTTAGAATGCTCAAGCAAAATAGGGTGGTAACATTTGCTCTGTGTGAGGTCTGATGTGTAACTCTATACTGGTTTGGAGATAGGACAAGTCTCTATTCTGAATTTCAGTAAATCGATAATGTATTTATCCTGGAGTATACTAAACCAGTTCTAAGCAGATTCTGAAATACTTATTTTAATGAAGCTTTTTCTGTTGGATGTCTACTTTGAAAATGACCTTAAGGTTGACAATGGCTTTGGTCTTTTGAAGAAATGTAAACTAATTTCCTGCTTCAATTTTTAAAGTCGTATGTGAAACCGTCAAACTGCAGTGGTTTAAACTAACTGCGCTCTGGAAAATATGTAAAACTTCCAAACATTTATTGCAACATGCCTAATAATGATTATGCCTGCTGCTGACTAATTTACAACATCTGTAAGATCATCCTTTAATCTCTAGCCACATGAAAGTAAAATGGGTAGACGAAAGGTAAGATAAATCCTGGAATGCACAGGAAAGCACAGCATACTAAATTGGTTTATCAACAGAAAGAAGAGTGCAAAGAAGAAACAGAAGATGACACAATGGACAGAAATTCTTTACAATTAATACTGTCATCTGTTCTGTGTACTCTGTCACATCTAGTTGAGAAAGGCAGTAGAATTTTGATACTAACAGAAGAAAAAAACCAGTGAAATAAGTCATTGCATTAAGCCATATTTGATATACAAGCATTTATGTCTAAAAATCATGTGCTGACGAGATTGTTCAGCTGTTGAGTTGAACATATGCCTCTTCTGTATTATAGTGCTGGATTATGTCATTAAAGAGTTCAGTTTCAATTTTAGGGTAATATTTAAATAGATCATTGTACTAAGGCAGCTGTTAAAGGGACCCCAAGATGAGTTATTTGTTTAGTTGGATGTGTTCAACAATAGCCTTTGTTCATGAAAGAGCCAGAGCAAACAAATGATTGTAAAAGGGCACACTTGAAAACAATTACTTTTCACCCATTCCTTGACAGCCTTGGCTGTGAAACCATCCAAGGTAGAGAGGACTTCTTTGCCTGTCAGTAGCCCTTCATAAACAAGGGGATATTCCCAGAAAAGTAAAAGAGGTAAATGTCAACAACAGGACGAAATATTTTACTTGTGCCAGCGCAATGTTGTATCTGCTCTTTAGGTAGCTCCATTACTGTTCCCAAAACTGCAGGTGGTGTTTTCATTTATAAGCACAGTTCAATGATTTGGTCAAAAATTCTCATAGACCCAGCATCTTAACCAAGAAGCTCTTATTAGTATGTCTATTGAGCATGCTCAATTTTTTTTTTTTTTTAAAGATGGCAGCTCTCAGATTTCTGTTAATGGCATGGCCACTCCATCGTGTAGGTATGTGACAGAGTTTGAAAAAGCTGGTTTTGGAACTGTAGTAGAACACAGTTTAAAAAAATGTGCTTTTAGAAAAGTTACATTCAAATGTATATTGTAATACTTTGCCATGTCTTTTACAGAATGACCACCTCATTCTGTCAAGTATAAACGACATATATTTTGACATTTTTTTTAAACATATATGTTTGTTAGATATGATTAAGCGGATTTGTGAGTTTCATAAAAATTAATATTTGGTGAAAAAAAGTCTGATTTTACAACCCTGTATAATAACATATCTTAAAAAAGGTAATTTATATTTTAAAGAAAATACAAAACAGGTTCAACAGCTCAGAAATAGGTACTGTGGCATATATGGTCACTTCCTCACATTTACATCAGGTTTTTAGTACTGTCAGTAAGAAACAAAAACATTGAAAAGGAATTAAAAGATTTTTTTTTAAGTAATAGTAAGAAGAGAATAAACACTTCAACTGCCTGGGGATGGAAAATTAACCAAAATTGAACTTCCAGTTTATTGCATTCAACCAATTACCACAAGGGTCTCCAAGCACTGAATAATCTCAGTAGCATATATGCCACCGAGACATTGCAAACAGGGTGAATTAAGGACATATTTTCCAGTCCTTATTATTTTTTTCCTTTTTTTTCCCTTCTTTTTTCTCCAGCTAGATCTTTCAGGTTATCTGTGTGTGGTTATAGTTTAATTCAATTATCACACAGGAGCTTAATGACACTGTCTCTAGACAACATGAAGAAATATATCTGCCTTGAATCTCAAACTGCTGCTGCATATGGTATGAATAAAGAGAGATCTGCAGCTGAAAACCTGCAGTAAGACAGTTCTCACTCATCTGGGAATAGAGGGGGTAGGACAAATGCTCCCTCAAAAGGCATGAACATTTGGACAGAGCTGGGGACTGAAGGAGAATGATGTTCTCCAGTTTCACCCATTAGTGAACCAACTAACAAACACAATGGTGTTGTTGTTATTCTTTTGCCATAAGCAACAGGACTCTGTGTGTGGGCAGCAGTTTAGTGGGGAGGAGGATAAGTCGACCCCTTTTTGTCCTATTGATTTTTTCCTATTTGCATGACTTGAGCAAATTAAATGATGCAATATGGCTTTTTGTTACAAAACAAAGTGAGAGATACCACCCAGACACATATGTTGATTCGTAGAAGCTGTTTACATGAGAATGGAGTGAAATCTACCGTGAACTGAGCATAAAAATTCGATTCAGGCTGGGTATTTTTTTTTTATTATGCTTGGGCCAGCAAGACTGAAACACAAGTTTTCCAAGAGTCTCTCAGACCTTGACAACTAGAGAGTTGTAACTGAGGAATTCTTAATTAAACCTAAACGAGGATTAAATGTAAAAAAACAAACAAACAAACAAAAAACCCAATAACAACAACAACAACAAAAAAACCAATAAAGAAAAGGAAAAGTAATAATAATTTTTTTTAAAAGACACCTGATTGTTTATTTCATGTGCAGCGATTCTTAAAGACATTATTCAGCAACTTCCCTCCTTGTGCTTACCCCCGGATGCAGCACTGGCCAGCACAGCACAGCTTATCAAACACGGTCCTGCCTGGTTAGGTACCCATGCGTTTGAAAATCTAAGCAACAGGCTGATTAGCAGAATTTAACTCGCTAAAGGATGCCGAGAACTTGACAATTTTAAGAAATCACTGATCAGAGGAGGTGCTTCCCTTCACATGACCGCAGCTTGAAATTGGGCAGAGAGGCTGCCAGGTAATGTGAAAAGGCAGAGTATCTCACGGCACCTGGTGAGACACCGGCCCTGGGCGAGAGCCGGGAGACCGGGGTCCCACAGCGGACACTTCGGGGGGTCTTTCGGCGCTGATACACGGAACCATGAGTAGCACACGGGCCCCGAGGCGGCCGGAG
>NW_008240042.1:3356278-3387181 GCF_000691975.1 Corvus brachyrhynchos
TCAGCTCGCGGTGGCTTTTTCCAGCGGGACTTCGGCACCGTGGCTGACCCCGAAGGTGCCGCGGGCTGGCAGACCCTTGGTGTGTGTGAGCGCGATGACCAAAGTACAACCTGTTGGCGATGGTGGCGCGGCGGCCATTCCTAAAGGTGTGAGGGAGCGGCATGTGGAGGGATGAGCATCCTCCTGGTGTGCCGAGAACGGGAGACCTGTGTTGGGCAGAGCAGGAAGATCCAAGTACCTGGTGGCAAGAAAGCACCTGTGAGGCCAGGAGCCATCCAGAAAGGGAAAGGCCAACAGGGGTGAAATGGAGAAAAAAGGTGGAAGCCCAGAGAATCCTAGCCCAGGGTAAGCCCTCAGAGGTGGCTGAGGTGTGGGTGCAGCTACAGCCACCAACTTGGAGGCAAAGGACAGCTGGATAAGTAAAGTCAGAGGTGTGTTTACCAGGCACTGGCTACTCATCCCAGAAATAGAGGGAAAATTGGCTGGTACCCAAAGACCATTTTTAGGAGGGAGAAAGGGAAAGTATTGCATTAAGTTCCTCATGTGCACTGGTGTCGCTGGACCAACTAGGCCCTGTTCCCATTTTTCACCAAGCAAAGTGAGTCTCTTCATATTTACACGTGACCTCTTAAACAGCCACACTGAACTAAATTGGAGTTTGGCATCAATAAATAGCACATCAGATGAATTATTGAGTAGACACAAAGATTATTCCCTCTCCCTTCAAGTGTATTTTTGAAGGCAAGTTGTTCCTTAACTCACGACTACCCGTTGTCTTGCCACTCACTCATTTGACTGAAGGTTTTCCCAGCCAAGGCTCGAGCCACATCCACATGAATAAGGAAGGCCTGTGGTACAGCTTGGGCCTCATCACTCATGTTGGTGAGTGAAATAAAGGTGTGTTCCTGAGATACAGCATCGTTGCTTTGTAGTTTTAGAGAAGAGTACTGCTTTGCAATACACAAACTTGTTCCATGAGCAACCTGACACAGCAGAACTGTGGCAGTGCAGTTCTACGACGACAGCTATGCCCTTTTCATTACTCTGTGGTATTGTGCAGATTATTCTGAAATAAAAGTGATTCTGGTATACAGCAGAATCACAGTACCAGAATAAAGTCTCTTTTATTCCCAAGCAGACCTCTCACAGGGGGTTACACTGGCAGAACTGTAGTGGCCTAAGGACAGATTAGGAGGTCTGTACGTCTCTTACCCTGTGTTGGCATAAATACTTGTATCAGTTCTCAGAGGAGATGAGTTTGAGGTGTTGTGGTTTGGTTGCTAACCTATGACAGAGGTGTATTAATTAGATAGAGAAAAATGTCCCGAAATGGGCTTTAGATCAACCTGCCAAACTAAGAAAGAACTGACAGTTTGTGAAGATCTGCCTCTTACACAGAAATTTTACATGGATCTATGATGGAGACATTTCCCAGAGATTCTGTGGAATGTCCTGTTGACCTTGTATATAATATAAAGTGCTCAAAACTTCAAGCTCTATTGTGATGGGGTGATGTAAAGACGTATAAGCAAGACTTGAAGAAGGTTGAATGAACAGGACTTGTTAGGATATAACAAGGTGCCCAGACAGTTAGGATATAATAGGTGCCCAGACAGTCACAGAAAGATTTTTAGGGTATGCCTTTACCGCAGATTTCCCCATGGCTCTTAGAAATCTTCTAACCCAGCTGAAGCCACCTGGACCATTTGAGTCTGTAAACTAATGCGTCTCCTCTCTACACAAGACTTCAAAAAACCCTGATTCCCGTCTGTGTACAAAAGCAGTATTGGACTGATGTTAACTCCACTTGATTGGCTCATCAGGGATTAAGACCTGCAGATTGTTTTAGCACATCATGTCAGCTGCTAACACAAACCTTCAATTACATGTGTTCAGTTTTGCCATGAGGGCTGGTCTAACTAGGAGGCAGATAAAGCAAACCATTTTGTGAGGGAATGAAGACTCAAGAGGCCCTCTTGCCTATAGTCTGCATACTTTCACTACCTGCTGTAATTCACCTCAACAGCGGGTCTCTATTTATGTGTGTTACAAAGAGACAAAGGAAGCTGCTGTGGGAAAAATCTTTCTTTCCTGCCAGGGACTGTGGTAATCCCACTCCGTACTGCAGTTTACAAGCCACGTGTATGCTGTGCCTTGCTCCAGTGTTTGAAGTATCCATAACGTGCTGTAGGAACAATCTGCATAATATGTCAACAGGGGAACTCTGAAATGTTTGTAATACTTACCAAAGGAATAAAGGTCTTTCTGAATAAGTGATATTGTACATGCCAGAACTAAATAATGGACTTAAATATTTGTGCCTAGTATTCTTTGTAGCCTGCTGAGTGTGGGGACGGAGATTTTACCCTGACAGTGTTAAAAGTAAATGGTCATGAGACTCTGCTCTGAGCTGCCCAGTGACTGGGATGTCAGACAGGATTCCACAGGTTTTCCCTGTGTTGATGCGGTGCATGTGCATTTCTCTTTGTTCCATAGATCATTGTGAGTCAATTCCTATTTGATATGGAAGCTTGGGGAAATTCTTCATAGTAGCTTTGTATAATACACGCTAAGGCACTGTGTACAGCATTGCTGCATGTCGGGCATATATGCTACATTAGCTTGAGGCTACTTTGCAAATGGTAAAAAAACTTTCCTCTCACAGGTGGAAAATAACAGTGGAGTCAGCAACCACTGTCACATGTTTTTCTGGAACAGCACGTGTCCAATTCATATGTGTGATGCAGCTTTCAGAAAGATGTCTCTAGTTCAGTACCGTAATTTATCTTTTGGAAAGTAGGGAGTTCAGCTCTATTACAATTGCTCTTTCTTACATTGTTCTCACAGCTACTCAGGGCCCTGGTGCATGGGGGAAAGCAGTGGTGTACCTGACACTCATCCTCAGCCCCGTGCAACAGCCTGCCCCAAATCAGCTGTTCTGCCGTGTTAAACGATTCCGAGTGGTGCTGGATGCTGCCTCACATTTCTGGCATCACACATGAGCTCTGCAGGCTTGTGTCCACTTCTGTGCAGTGTCATACCTACATCAGGCCATCTTTTACAAGTGACTGTCCAGCCTCCACTGATCTGTGGTTACAAATTTTAACCTCTCTTTTCTTTACTTTTTTCATCTTGTTTCCCTGAAGGGGCATTGGGAACATTGTGTTACCAGCCTAAATCCTGACCGGATGAGATCAGTCGGGAGAGGATTAAAGCTGTAGCCTGAGTCCCAGTTAGGTAAAGAAAAAGCTGGAAGAAGCAGGTGATTTTGTGAAAAGCTAATTCTTACAGAGGGTGTTCTTTGGGAAGTCACTCAGTTTCGATTCGATTGCTGTGCCTCACTCAGTTTGGCCTGCTTGCCCCTCTCATACTCCTGTGATGCACAGCAAATTTCAAGCATATGGGTCTTAGATTATGTACAATAGTGAACCTTTAACTAAAAAAACCATGCTCAGGTTCATAGTAATTAAAATGGAATGTCAGCACTCGCTTGGCCAGTAACTTAGGATGTGGCCATAAAGCTGCTTCATCCACACAGAGTACTGTCAAACCATCAGATTTTGGGACTGCCTCGTTCTTCAGCCTGAGACTATTCTGCCAGGAATGTGGTCTTCAAAGACAGATTGGACTGTGTAAATTCTTCCAAACCTTGAGATGAAGAGTCCATTAACTTTGGTGAGAAACACATCTAAGTAGGTGGTGGGTTCACACACAGGTGGCAGTGTGTGAATAATTTCTTTCATTTGACTGTAAGATGCATGAAGAAAGAAGATCCTTGGATAAAGATGTAAACTGATGTGGATGCCAGATGAACTTTGACTGAACTTAAGGCCAAATCATATTTTTAAAAACAAATAAATTACTCAGGATAAGGAGACACAATAGCAGATGCTGGAACCATCTGTTCCTGGACAGCTCTAATAGAAAACTCCTTCTAGTCTATTGCATGTTTCTTTCTCCATTAGAAAGTAGTATTCTCCCTATGAATGTGGTCTGCCTGTGGTAGGATATGAACAATAACAGCCTTGATTTCCAGGTGAGTTGTCCTCAATCCCAGAACTTCCATATGCAGCCTGGCTTCTGCAGCATTTGAAATTCTGCATATAATCAAGTGATTGAGTTAAGCACTCCATCCTAACCTTAAGGCATGTATTACAATCACTATCAAATGAACTTTAAGGATGAGCTGTACTGCTCCATGTAATTTGTTACAGATGTGAGGGAATCCCTAATTTCCCAAGGAATGGTCACTGCAGACTACATGTTGTCTGAATGAGGTAAACAGACTGCACTTAACCCTTACTGCAGAGATTCAGTTTTAATTTGGGCAAAAACATGATTTAAAGTGGTCACTATTCCAGCTTTTTCACTTTTTCTCCTGCTCCCCATATAACTTTTTATAATAGGGCCTAAATTATAAAACAGAATCATAGCATTCCAGGGACGATGCAAAGTTACAGACTACTTTCTATGTTTGGGACAAGATTAGTAGGTATAGGTCACCACTCAGATATTAAGTGTTGACTTTCATGAGGGATCAGTTTTTTGAGACCCATCCAGTGGAATAATGATACTTAGTCATTTTTAATATGGAAATACATTGTTTGCGGGACAATATCTATGTCTTGGACGAGTTGTTGAATTTTGCTGGCAAATCAGTCAAGTATCAGTGGGACTCAGATGAGTTTCTACTGCCACTCAACATTTTTTGGAAACTGAGGGGTCAGCTGGATGTTCATGAGGGAATTATTTGTTCCAGCAGTCATTTTTTTTTTTTTTTTCTAATACAGAGTCTGAGATGGTAGCACTTTACTTCTGTGGAACTGTTTATGATAAACTTATCTGAATATATGTAAGGGAGGAAGGCTCTGAGGACATTCGATTGCTGTGCCTCTGGCAGCTTGAAGGAGCAGAGGGATTGTGTGGGTTGTTCTCTGTGGACCTGTGGTGTTTTTTTTATAGAACCTCACACCAAACGTCCAGTTCTTCTGGGAGGCTTGTGTATCGCTCCACCAAGCATGGCTTTCCAAAGGGTTTGAACTTTAACACCAGGGGCACTTGCATGTCTCAGGAGGAGGTAATCTGTATAGATAAAACTTTGGGAAACACATCTAAGTGACAGCTGTATGTTCCCTGAGAGTGCTGTTGTACCAAGAAATCAGTGAACTAGTCTGGAAGTCTGTACAATCAAATTGCTTTGACAGAGCTGAGTGGACAAGTAATAATTCTGAATTTTCCAGTATTTTTGGATAGGAGACAGAGTTTTAAAGTTTTAATACTGATTTTAACAAGATGTTAAAAATGTAATTTCAAGCAGATAACATAGTAATTATGAGTCATTTATCTTTCTGCTTTCCTACAAGGAGGGAGTCATGTAGGACATAAATAGGACACCTCTAGAAAAATAACTTGATGGGGATGCAGTCTTGTGCTTCTTTCTTACTGATCCTTGATTTAGAGATTTCTGGAATAGGATTCCACACTGTATCTTGAGATCCACCCAGTAGCATGAGAGAATTCTGAAAAGGTGTATGATTTAAATGGGTTTATGAGGTTTTTTTATATCCTTTCTCAAAGCAGGCAGCAATTCACTCACTGATGGGTAGAATTAGGTAAATATCTTTTATTTGAAGAACATTAAGATTTATGAATAATAATAAAATGAGACTAGGACTGAAAAATATGAAAGAAAAAGAAGAACAACAATTAGTGAGAAAATAGAGAAGGAAAAGTGAGTAATGAAATCAAGGTTCCTTCACATATGCTTTATCCTCTCCATTGTGGCTTGATCCAGAGCCCATTCAATATGTTCCCCTGATTTTCATATCACAGAATCATGGAATAGTTTGGGTTGGGAGAGAAATTGAAGATCATCTAGTTCCAAACTCCCTGCCATAGGCAGGGACACCTCCCACCAGACCAGGTTGCTCAGAGCCCTGTCCAACCTGGCCTTGAGCACTTCCAGGGATGGGGCATTCACAGCTTCTCTAACCAACCTGTTCCAGTGCCTCACCACCCTCACAGTAAAGAATTTCTATCACATATCCAACCTAAACCTGTCCTCTGTCAGTTTAAAGTCATTATCCCTTGTTCTCTCTTGATTCTCCCCTTATGTGGAGATCCTTCTCTCCTGGACATGAACTTCAGCTGATACTTTATTTCTTGTGAGTACATAGATGTTAGCTAGCTACCTATACAGTATTTGTTTACTAACATACTTATGTTGATTTTTATATTCATTAATGTTACATTAATATGGAATATTTGCAGTCATGCATTGATAGGACAATAAAAGTGCTTCATGTACCACTTAACCTTTGAGCAATTGAGGAAGCCATGGGTTTTGGTTACCTCTGAAACAGAAACCATTGCAGTGTATTCTGATTCTTACTTGAGAAAACATTTATTTTATAATCTTTTTTAGAGAAAGATGCCCATTTCAGTGACCTTACTTGTACAATGCTCACAGTCCTTACATACTTGTTTGAGGAGCCTTGTGGAAATGCAAAGCACCTCTTAAGTGCTAAGTACTGTTTACAATAGGAAATTTTTCTTCCAATCCCAAACCTAAGCTCTTCCCAGAAAATTATTTAGCCAGGCTGTTCTGTAACTTTCTGTAGAGTTTAAATGAGAATAATGTTTAATTGCCTCATTTGGCATGTAAGATACAGTCGTTGTGTATGGCAACCCACAAAATAGAAGGGAACACTGCAGTTTGTGTTATTAGATTATTACACGTGATAAACATGCATTTTTCATTGGTATCAAGGGCTTTGAGAAACTGTTTCAACATACAGCAACCAAAATTGAGAGATCTTGTGCTTTGTCATACAGGTTTAATGCTTTATGTGTCTGCATATTTATAAGCATTTTGGAATATTTATTATTGTCCTGATGGAAAAGAACTAAGGATCTGTTTTATCAATATATGTCAGAAGCACATGAAGATTCAAACATTCCTGTTCAAATGAATGATAAAGATTCCTTCTTTTTCGTGGTTACAGTTTTACATTTTCAAAATAAAATGTAAAATACTGTGAAGATGCAATTTCTTCAATTTGCTTTGTTTGTAGAAATGCAGGTTTCCAAAGAGCCGTATTGGTTGATGCTCTGATTTGTTTACATATCTGTAGAAAGGAGACAATTGGAAATGATGAAATCACTGCTTTGCAGGTAGCCAACACCCTTGGCTGTGTGGATTTTGGCTGAGATGGTGAGGAGTGCTGCAACCCAAGTGTGATTCCACCGCCAACTCCATCGATGCTTCATACTGAGAATGGGTAATTAGTTTTCATTAAACACTTTAGCTGACACTGAAAAATGTGAGTATTGCTACAGAACACTATTTGCAGGACCTATATTGACATTTTGGTACAATGTGCATCAAAATTAGTTTTATTTTCACATGGTGTCACAGGTGAAACAGTGTCTGAATCACCTGCCTTTGGAAATTTATGTACTTCATTGATAGTACAGGAATAAGACACATACTGAAACAGAAAGCTCAAAAAATTATTTTAAAAATCTTTATTATGTAAGTTAGTTCAATATAACTCTGGTCTTCTGTTTAAGCCTTTTGGAAATTAATTTTCCCTTTGTATTTTAAATGTATTTGTATGTTGCCCTGCACAGTTGCAATCTGCATTTGATTTTGCCATTTAATTCATATTATAGTAGTCTGTAGAGTAACATTAGAGTAAATTTTAAGTAAACCAAGGAAATATGGAGATTGTAGAAGGAACATTTATTAGGGTACTATTGTATATGGAAAAAATGCACGCTTCCTTCTATTATTAAATTAAACATCTCTGGGCAGTAATTGAGACTTGCTGAACTCTGGTGTGAACTCTGAGCTATAGATAATATTCTAAATGGTGATTTCCTGGTTTTGTCTTATGAATAGTTCTAAATATATTAATAAAGATTTAATTTTTTTTTTAAGAAAATGTTAAATTAATAGGTTGATTCATTTACTTATTAGTTGTTTAGGTCTTAATGTAAATTTTAAATTTTTGAAAGGAAAACATAGGCCATTACTCTCTATGAGATTGAAAATTCCTAAGTTACTGAAAATTCAAAAAATTCTTAGCTTTTGAAGTGTCCGTGCTCTAAGAATTAAAGAAGAAAAAGCTTCATTAAAACCTGTAGCAGAGTCAGATTTTTGTCTTTGATGTCTGAGGCATGGAAATTCTGTGCTGGGACTTTCTATGATCCTTTTATAGCCACGTTCAAGTCCCAGCTGTAACAGAGAAGAGGAGGCCCATCAGCTGTTTGTAACTATCATGTCTCTGTTGATTTCAGTTTGAATAATTTCTAACTTCAAATCTGCCCCAGGGTCTTTATGTAAAGACCCTTCCATGTTACTGTCTTTGAGGTGCAAAAAAATATACCCAGAAAACAGAAACAAAATGTTTTGTGCTTCATCTTGTGCATTATCACTTTAGGATATTAAAGTGTAGTGGCAGTTTGGTAGCAAAAGAAAGGAAGGTGACCTGCCAACTAAAGCAGGATGCAATTTCCTTCCACCCTCTTAAATGGTCTTTTGATGTACTCTTTGTTAGCCAGCCTCTGTTGTACTGAATTAGTCTTCTACCTATTACTTTAAATTCCAAATGTAGAAATACTGTTGGTGCTCATAAGGCAGAGTGAACCAGAAAAACACAGTATCCTTTTCAAATTACACTTGTACCAATAAAAAAAAGAATAATAACAAAGAAACCTCATTCTGTTTCACCTGTTAGCTTAAGAGGTTTGGTAGACAAGCACAACCACCAAGAGGTCCTTCCTTTGGTGACGCTTCAGAGACAGCCACCTTGAAAAGTGCTGACTTAGAGATGGTATGGAAACACCTGAGATTCTGACTGTGTTGCTGGCCTTAACTGTAGGGAGAGTGCTCCAAATCCAAAGAATTCTGAAGTGATTCTTCTATGGTTTGATGTTCTGCATGCTTTGCATTCCCTGTGTCCTGCAGGAAAGGAGCATCTCTTTTTTGTTGTTGTTTTGATGTTGTTTCCCTCCCCAGCTCCCTGTCTCCCCCCAGAACTGAGTGTTACTCAGTGGAATTCACCTTGCAGAAGAGCAAGACTTTTCAAGGCTCCTCGCCTCCTGCACAAACACAGGGTGCTTGTGTTGTTTTGGTTAACAGTTCAAGTATCCCAGCAAGCCCTACTTAATAAGCTATCTGATAAGGCTTGATTGTGCTTCACTGTGTTTAAATTTCTGGGGGAACTGTTTAGATGATGAAAGTGCTCCAGTGCCTGCATTTGTGTAAAACTCCAAAATTATAAACCACAGCCTTTAGTGTCTTAAGGTCTCAGATGATTGAAATACCAAAAGGATTTGCATATTGAAGTATTTTACTCAGTATCTCAATATTGGCATAGATTATTTACACATTATTGTGTAAATAATATCTGTTTATGTTTTGCTTTCTGTGTTGTGTTTTGTTGGTGTGACTGTTAAATAGAATAGTCAGAAAGCAATTTCATAGCTCTTTGCAGTACCAAAACCTACAGAAGGAGAAGGTCATGTGTAGATCATCTAGGTTTTATCTTGGCAACAGAGGACTGTGCCTTGTATTTTTTGAGAGAGTCTTCTGATTTGTTGAGCTTCAAACAGTACTGTCAAATTGTAGGTGGTGCTATTTCTATTTGGCATTATATTTCCATTAAATAATGTCTAATGTGATGTGTCTGCACAGACTGACAGTGTCTAGCCTTCATCTGGAAAAAAATCTGTGTTAAATCTTAGCTGATGCTGGATAGCTGCTGTAGTATTCGTGTTGTTATTATGCAGTAACTTTCTCCTAATTGCTCATGCTTACAAGTCATAGAATATAAGCTTCCATTATGTACTTGGCCTGAATGTTAATATTTCAAAGCTCTTACTTAAAGGAAAAAAAATTTCAAGCAACAGAATATGCTGTGACAAACAAGGAATTCCAAAGGAGGTTACAGGAAACTTGCTAAAGTTAACATGTTTCAGACCTTCAAAATGCCATACTTCTGCACACATTCCTTTACCTCACATTGAAGATATCCAGGTGTGGTTCTGGTGATAGCATTGTTGTAGCTGTGTTTGTTTAGTATTTTTGTTCAAATATAGCTCTCCTTTCCTTTCTGTCCTGGCATTATTTTCACTATTCACAGTGTTTTTACTTAAATTCATAATTTTGATAATTCCAGCTGGAGAACTCTGTTTCATTTACTTATGGCACTTCAAGTGAAACAGTTCTGCCTTCATTTCCTGTTTATTTTTAGTTGCTAATTTTCAGACTTTTTCCATCCCCTTGGGTTTTTTAAAATCCTGTTTGGTACAAACAAGGGTGGTCCAACTGGCAGCCCAAGGAACAGTTCCATCTGGCCTGCTGCATTTGCCAAAGAGGAGCTAGAAAATGCCTGTAAGGGCATGCACTGCCCTCACAAGCACACGTTACCTATTGCTCAGATATGTAACCATGCTTGAAGCCCAACTGTTGTGCCATGTCCACCCAGAAAAGGAGATTGGCACTAGACATTCCTTTTCCCCAGCACGGCCACTTGTCTAGAGCGGCTAGTTGTCCTTTCAAAACAGTCTTCGAAGAGGATGCTACAAGTGGGAGCTACCACCTGTCTCTAAAAGAACTAGGCCACTGTAATTTTGCCTTGTTAGATTGATAAATTAATAGACAAACTGACACGAAAACTGTGCTTAAGGCCTGGCACAATAGCAGCTAGTTAGAATTTTAATATCCACTTCAGCAAAGCTGATGTTACCAATTCATGGTATTATTTCAGGCCTTGCATCTGCCAAGTGCCCTCTGTCAAGTCACTCTGTCTTTTTTCCTTAGGCAAGATGAGCATGATGGCAATAACCAAGCACTGTGCATTGAAAACACCCTAAGAACCAAGAATATTTTGTCAAATTGACAATATCATTTTAAAGGATTTCATTTGGTTACTTTGCAGGTTTCTTTTTGTTGGAGTATCCTGTACCTTCAGATGCAGATGGGTGCCTCACTTGAAATCAGTGCATCTGCCAACATGCAATTTCTCATAAGAAATTATCTCAAAAGCTGAACTGATCCCATGTACTCCATTATGTTGTACAATAACAGCCTTTTTGTAGCAAAATGAGCCCAACTAAGCATGAGGTCTAACCAGTGCCTCATAAAACAATAATATCACATCTTTTGATGTGTATTCCATCTCCATTAAAAATATTTAAAATGTTGAGCAAGAATGGGGAAGAATACAGCTTGGCAAAAGGCTGAAATAAGCAATCAGGAGCAATATACCCCAATGTAAAATGTACATTTACTGTTACCATGTATCATTGTGTGATGACAGCAGAGCTCTGTGGTTTTATTATCCTTTTTCAATATACTGTAGCACATAGCAGTATCAAGAGCATATAGCAAAAAACCCACTATAATATCCAATCTTAGCTTTATACTAATTCCTTTTAGCATCCTGCTTTCCTTTTCAATTGCAGAGAAACACCAGATTAATGTTCTTACCTCTTCCTTGTTTAGAATGTACAGCAGCACAACTGCTCTAGTCACTCTGTGCTCATTTATTCTAAAATATTTATTCTGTTTATTGTCCTACTCTGGTCTGTAGTGTTCTCCATTATACCAGGCATCTCCAATTTTGGTTAAAACACCCCTTATTTCTGATACAGATCATCTCCCCGGGGCCTTTTTTTTTTTGGTCTTGATTAATCTCCTTTGTTTTCTGTCTCTTTGCCTGTTCTTTCTTATTGTCTAATCTTTATGCTATCTATGGCTATACTGTTTTCCCCAAGTCTTTCTTTCCTTTGCCTTCTTTTCTCCTTTCATGCTCAGCTCTCTTTTTCACACTGATTCACTCTGTCTTCCTTTAGTCTTCACATCTGCCTCAATTTTCTTCCCATATCTTTCAGTCTGATGTTTCCCATCTGTTTCTGCCCTGTTCACTTTACTGCACTATCCTACACCCCTCTTGGTTTTCCTTTGCCTTCCCTAATGTTGTCTTTCGTTTGGGAGATGACTGATGATGACAGAAAAGTGGAAGGGAAGACAACAGCTGAAGACATAATTTAGACATATGCCAACTTTCAGAGAAAATAAATAACTGAATTGAAGCATCTGACAGGAACAGCAACAAAACCCCTCGTTACTTATGGGTAACTATTCATTAGTGAAACTGAATTTTATTTGAGGGTAACAGTCAGACATTGTAGAAGGACTATGTAGCAGCCTACTTAAAATGAGATAAAGTTTAAGTGAGGCAAAACATAGCTATAGTTATTAAGTATATTTAGTGAACAGTTGCAGGGTTCATGTCTTTAGTTCATAGAGAAAGAAATGGAGGATAAGGCACTGGAGAATAAGAGAGGCTAGTGAAAGAAATAAATACCTAAATAAGATGTGGAAACTACACATGATGTATGAAAAGACAGTGAACCAGAGGCAATAAAGACTTGCAACAAGTCTTTGGAGATGGTTGAAAACCAGAAAAAGTAGCACAGAACCAAGAACAAGCAGTGATAATTCTTTTACACACGATGGAAGAAACAGGAGCAGTGGAAATGGCAGCAGAACCAGTTTACTGGGTACCAGACACACACTATTAATTAAAGCAATTTCAAGAGGGTGCAGAACTTTATGGATAAGACAATGAAGTCCTAGGAAGCCAATGGGTTTGAAAAGGGATATATTTCATACTGGTAAATTCTTCCTTGTTTGGCTTGCAGAAAGTATTCAACTAGAGGAATTTAGGTCATAGTTACCCATTGAAGAGTGGTTTGTCAAAATTTTTGCATCACACTGTGATACAAAGGTTTGGTCTAGATTTTTCTGTTTGTATTCATGTTTTCTAACAGAAATTTATTCTCAGCGTTGTTACCCTGATTTAATGAAATCACAACCACAGGCAGAATATAGTCAGTCACTGGCATTGCTGGAGTAACGGTCCTGTAAAAGAATCACAAGCTTTTCAATTGCAATATGTGCAAGGACTCAATTTCCAAAATAAAAGATCATTTTAGTAGCTTTTTCAGCATTTCCAAAATCCTAGTCACCCCTCATTGGCTCCCAAAGATTATGATTGGGTGGTGTGTGTTATAACAGTCTGCTGCTTGCTGAAAACCAATGAATCCTTTGTAGTTGCTCACATTATTCACAGTAAACAATTAGATAGCATAACCTTTGTTGCTGGGATATTTTTCTGCTTAAAAGCCACATTTCCTGGAAGTCTTATGCTAGAAAATGGTATCACACATCTGAGTACCATGAGTTTTGTTAAATCAAAATGACAAAAGCATATCCTTAACTAAAACATCAAGAAGGTGTGCAACACTTTACAGAAATTAGATTAGGGATGGCCAGCATGGCTTCACCAAGGTGAAATATTCACCAAGGGCCTATTGTGCATGACTGATCCTGCAGCCTTCAAGGGTGGATTAACTGCATCAGTGAACAAGGGAAGAGCTTTTGGTGTCATCTCTCTGGACTTCTGCAACATTCTTGCCTCTAAATTGTGAGAGACACTGATTTGATGGAAGGACTATTAGGCAGATAAGAGTCAGTCAATGGCTCGGTGTCCAAATGGGCACCAGCAATGAGTGGTGTCTCTCAAGGGTCTCTACTGGCACCAATACTGGTTAATATCTTCACTGTGTCCATGGTGTGTGCACATAAAGAACGAAGAGCAAGAAATGTTTTATATGCTAGTTGTTTTCAACTGTTGCCTGAAGGAAGAGAAAAATAAAATAGATGAAAATGTTTTCTTTATTAAAAACCAAAGGAACATTTTATCTGAGACTAGATTGCACAGTCCAGGTTTGTTACAGGAGTGTTTTTTTGACATGTGAATTATTAATTTTTATAGCTATTTAGAGACAGTAACAGGCAACACTGTACTTTGAGTAGCTGTGGGCACTCAATCTCCAGTCTTACCAATTGCAGTGGGCAATCAATTTTCTCAGTATCAGAGTGAACCATGCATGTATATCCCTTATTACTATAATGCATATACCTAAACAATTTTCAAGACAAGTTGACCTGTTCAAGTCGATAGCCACTTGATAGAAAAGGAAAAAACTTTCCTTAGCTTCTAAGCCATGAATCGTTGGGGTCAAGTAGGGCCAAGAGTGGTTTTAACAGCCCTCTGATTTCCATGTTATTCTGTCCCCTTCCTTGCTGTGCATTAACTTTTCCTTGAGGGCATATAGGAAGTGAAATTTACTCCCTCATACTGTTGTAATCTTTTTTTGCAGATAATGAAGTCAGAGAAAATGAGTACAATGTAGACTCGTCCTTTTTTTTAAAGTATTGGTTCTCTTACATAGTCATAGTTGTAGGAAAGAAATGAAGGGGATTCTCTCCTCCAAGTGAAGCAGATGTCTTACTGAGCCAAGTCTGAGATTTTGCTCTTTGTAAGGAAGCAGAGGGAATGCCTATTTATGGTATTTTGCAGCTACACTGAAGGAAATATTCTCCAGATTATGTTGAGTGGCTCCATGGTATACAACGTTTGTGGTCCCTCTGTTGAGTCAAGACCTATGTAAGCAACATTTACGCAGACTGGACCTTAAGAATCTGATCCTCAGACATGAAGACAGTCCTTCATAAGTTTAATATTCTGGGAATTCAGGACTCTTTACAGTATTTTCTCCTGTCTGAGTCATATAGGTTACTAAATCAGTTGCTGGTTGTGTTTTTCAGGTTAAATTCTGTGAGGAAATGACATGTAATTGCAGCTGTCTGAAAGAGACAGAGTTGAAATCCATTCTATATCTCCACAGTTATTCAAGGTGTAAATAAAACGTAGTTTTATGTTCTGGTGCAACAGATTATCATGGAGGGTAAAGAGTTAAGGATTCATCTGCTTCCCGACTAAACATACAGAAAAACAGAGACTCTTCTCCTGGCTACTTCTGAACTGACTTGGAAGCTGGGGATGTTTCAACCCTTTTGGGTTCCTGTAGCCCTACATCCTAGTTCCTAGCATGCACCTGTTATTTACAGGAATATCAGCAAATTCTGGGTAACAAGTTTATTTTAATTAATGCAGGAATCCTTTATGTTACTAGCCAGTAGGGTGTTTTGTCCCAGAGGGCACAGTGTCTGTCGTTCAGGCAAGCCTGTCTATCCGTCTATGGAGCTGTGTTGCTCCAGTTAAATATCTCAGTTGAGCTGACAACACAGCATAGCTTTGTGGTTGCATAATCAATGTTTTCCCCTTTTGCTTTGTTAGTGACCTCTAGCCAAACCCTGCTTTGAGTAACTAATTTCCATGTGAGATTTTCTATGCAATTGCTCCTACACTGAATGATTTTCCTGCAAGCAAGAAATAGTTTATTTTGTGAAATGAGCTCCTTTCTATGACACCACAGAAATAGCTGCGTACTTGAAAGACTGAGACCAAATCCTATTTTGTCAAGAATGTCTATTCCTCAGAATGCAGGAGACCTTAGGCCCGATTGCTCATATCGTTTTGAGATGCTTATAGAGCTTGAAGTGTGAAAAGCAGAGATCTTCTTGACTTATGTCACTGTTGTAAGAATTGAGGTCTTCTGGCAGACTTCAGAGGCAGAACAGTTCCAACAGAGCAGTCTTCCACTGCATGAGTGAGACCTTGCTCTCTCTTCCCTCACCTTTCTCCTGACATAGTCTGCTCCCTGAAGGACTAGAGTGCTGTTCCTTCCCTCAGGATCTCCTCTTATTCATCTCAACAGAGACTTTAACAGAGACAGTCAGAAGAGAAGACCAATCTTTGATTTTGCTTCATTCCAGGGTATTGTCTACCTTTTGGAGGAAATGAGGCAGAAGTCTAATGACAGTGTCCTTATTCAAAGCCTAGGCCTTAATTGTTGCCTAAACACTGTACTTCCTGACTATTGAATGAAGCAGGGATCCCAAATATATTCGTGTTAAAAAAAAAAGTAGAATCCTTATGCACACAGGAAGCATTTAAAGATTGTACAGGTGAACTTAATGCTGATTTTTTTTAAACTTTGAATAAGACTTTGTAGCATGTGTTATATTTAATCTAGATTTTAATGTACCATCCTATCTGACAAGGTAGAATGTAGTAAAGGAAATAAGACCTTCCTGAAAAACAGAATTGTTCTTGGGTGGAGCTACACAGGCTGAAATCTTCATATTAAATGGAGATTTTACTGACCTGTAGCAGAGGCTTTTGCGTGTCTTCAAATGAAGTATTTGGCAGCAGCCATAAGCTGTCATCTCCTTTGTGGGTTGACCACAGCGTGGAGAAGACTCATACAGTTCAGCAGTGACTTATCCAACAGGATACCTACAGCAGCGGAATCTTAAAAATTGAGAACTGTGTGTCCTGTTCCAGGTTCTTGTGGGAAGTAGTTGTACTTAGTAGTACGAAGCTGGAATTAGAAGTACTAATTAATATTTTTCCACACTTTTCCCAGCAGTTTGCCCCTTCTTCTTTTCTCCTGTCAAGTCTCCCCATACACTTTTCACTCACTTTTTTATGAGCACTGTGTCTTCCAACCCAAGTGATTCTTTTTCTGAGCTGTGTGTATAACAAGAAGAACATTGAGAACACAGGAAGACTGTTTGCCTCTTTTCTGTTCCAGTGCCCAGTGCCATAATTGTTTCTGGCAGCCATAAGGAGCTGTTGCAAGGAAAAGCTCTGTTCAGTCTGGAAGACAAAATGTGAAAACAGGCTCTGTAAAGAATGTTGCTTGATACCCTCTAGCAAGCTTTCATCGAGCATGTGCAAACTCCTGATTTTTCTCAGAAGTTTAGAACATGTCTGCACAGGGTGAGACTGCATAGTGACAGCGAAAAGGATCCTGCCAAATTTTAAGTCCTTTCTTCAAAGAAGGATGATTGACCTCAGTGAAGCAGCTGTAAGAATTTTTTAACACAGGCAGAAGTGTCTAATGGAGCTACTTTATTGGGTCTTTTAGAGAAATGGGGTTAAATCCATTAAATTGAAGTATGTAACCACACACAGGCTTAGAAGACTCCTAGAGACAGCATTATTTGCCTAACATCACAGAAAGTTCCACATTCACCTGTAGAACAGGATTTCCTAGAAAAAATCCCAACCTTTTTGGGGGAATCAGAGTTGTCACTGGGAGTTTTTAACATGTGTATCTGACAGTCTGCATGAAATAAAGGTTGTCAGACAAGCTAAAGCCTAGCTGACACTTGGTCTCATTTTAGGGAAGAAATCAAAAAGGAATGACTTACCCTGCTGTTCAATAAATACAACTGTAAATGAATTCTAACATAGCAATGCAACCACTTTGAATTCCTTGAAAACTCTTTGGCAATTCATAGTGTGGTCAGCTTCAGTATCTGCGGAGAATGTGTTAGATCTTGAGTATAAAGCCCCTCTTTCCTCAAGTAGCCAGGTAGCACTTAAATGATTTGTTAATGCCTTCCCAGGCTGGTGACTGCTCTGAAAGCTATCTTTGAAAGCCAGGTTCATTGAGGAATGGTACAGGAACAGAAGAGCAAGCCCCTGCCTATCTGATTAATGGCTGGGAAGAATGAAAGGACAAATTAACAATCTAACATCTTCTGCTGGCCGTTCTGAAACCACACTGTCATTCAAGAAGAGGCAACAAACAAGAGCCCTGCCTAAGGCAGGCTGAATTGTCAAGATCACTACCTTATCCTCTGTTTCTTCTGGGAACAGTAGCCCTAAAATGTATGAAGGGTGGGAAACAAAAACTACTGAACTCTTTGCCACAGTATAACCCAGGTTTTTTTCCTCACACCCATGCAAATTGCATCCAGATATTTATTGTAACCTCCTTTGGCTTGGACTATTCCTTTTCCCTATAGTGTCATATTCTTTGCTCTCTGGACTCCAGGTTCAGTCAGCTCAGTGTGCAAATGGTTCAGGAAGTAATTAGAAAGCTGTGTGCTCATTACTGCCATGTAAATTAGATCACAGCTCACTCTCCAGATAATTCAGATAATCAGGCACCTCCCTTTCTCAGGTCCTAAAGGAAAAGTATCATTTAAAATTGTCTATCATTAGTAAGTTTATTTAGTTTCTGTTCGATTTTGATATGTTTTTAGTGAATTAAACACTCTTAATTTGAAGAGAGATTTTAACTGGATGGAATTAAAGCCAGATTCTGGTGACTAGCAGCAGCAGCAATCTGTGAATTACTGACGTATATGTTTAATATCTCCCTTGAGAGCAGGAAAGTTCTTCAAATGTTGAAACTGGCTTAAATAATTTAAATTCATATGAGTGGTGAAAATTCTTTGGCTAATAATGTTAGCCTGATCTCTTCACTTCCAATTTAATCTGGAATATTTGGAATAGTTGTTAATAGTATGTTGATTTATTTTAATATTTTATTCAACAGAATGGTTTGCATCCTTACACTTACACCTTATAACTGACTAGATTAATATTCTCAATTTGCTATAAACAAATATATTTTCATCGAGCAAATTATTGTGTTCCTTCACATACCTGGCTTTGCTTTTTGCAGTAAGAGTGAGAAAAATGCCTGGCTATTTTTCCTCTCTCCTTCTACAAAAGCTGTTAAGGAGGGGTAATGTATTTTTTTCCCTGAAAATGCTACCTCATGAACACTTTAACTAGGAATGAAGAAGAAAGAAAAAAATGAATGAAAAATACGAAAAATAAAGGGAGCACTGGGATTGGGTTCCAGAAAGCTGAGTTTCAAGTCCCTGCTCTGACATGAAAATAAAGACTCTGAAAACTGACACCTTTTGGCTGTTCTGGACTCTGTCTTCCCTGCTTTTATGTGGGAAAACTTAGAAACTTCTGGGGTTAATTCTAATGTGGGGAAGAAATATTTTTGAGATTTCAGAATTTCAGAGGAAAGGAACTATTTACCACCCAGATACAATGTCAAGAAATAGCATGAAGCAAAACAATTGTCAGCAGCAATCATTCAAAGTAATTTCTCATCCAGGTTTGAATTCCAAGTTCTTACCCACAAAATAGGTTATTGATAGGATGGTGCTTCTCATTGCTTTACAGAAATTGAGCTATTTAGTTTAATGGTAATGGAGTCCTTAGGAATAAGAAATGGAATTTAACATGAAAACTGTTAGGTAGTACAGCCAGTACATTAGACTTTCATGTCTTTTTTTTCCTTAGACCCATCAATTTTCTTTCTGTGGAATTTGGAGACCTGATATCTCTGTACCTGAATATGTGTTGAGCATTTCTGTCTATCTCCTTGTAGAGAGAAATAAGCAGCACTGATCTCACAGCCATTTGATTCTGGTGGTTTATCTTAATTTCAAGGCCTGCAGTAACTTCTACAGGGTCTCTTCTTCTCCTGCCATTTTCTTACTCAGCCAAACCCAACTTTTCCTTTCTTTACAAAGCAATTGTTCACCTTTCTTATAAAGACAATCACATTTAATACTTTGCCTCATAAAATATTTGAATTGTATTTTATTCCTTGAAATTTTGTATTTCCTTGTATTTTACTGTCCAAAGTAAAATTGTGATAATATTGTGATACCTGCCCCAATTTTATTGACAATAACCCAATAATGCACTGGTGTTAGGTATAGTAAGGGAAAGGTAGTGCTTAGTGTGTTTATAAACCTTAATTGTGTATGTGATCAGGATCACATGCTAGGGTGATATCAGGATTTCATACTAGCTGTCTCCGAGGGAAATATAAATACACTTTTCAAGTTTATAGTAGCAGCAACATGGCAAGTACTGCCAAGTCAAGAAGTCTTGTTAAATTCAGGCAGGACCAGAGATGCAAAAATGAAACCTGCACATCTAGCACAATGTAGAAGTACCCAAATACCTGTATAAATAAGCAAGTTTAACCACTGGCAGAAATCTTGCTGGGGAAACATGCAGGTTTTCCAGGTTAAATAAGATGATATGTTTGGCCATGGCCAAGCAGCAGGATGTCTTCTTGTAGGTGGCTTAAAGTGAGCTTGGACATCTCTGCACTCCAGTCTTTTGTACAGTCCTTTCTGTAATGTAAATTAGCAGTGGCATACCACCCTTAAATGTTATGCTATTGCTGTGTAAAAAATGATGCATTAGAAGATTACGTTCAGAAAAGGTATAGTAAGTAACTACTGCTAAAACAAAGTATGGTTTATTGCATATTTTGATCAGCAATCAGGAACACTTTAAAAAACAGTTAATGAGATGCAGAAACTGTTAGATAAAACAATTCTCATGAGTCTCTGAAAAGGTATACCTATCAGAAAGCTTCTAGCTTGCAGGATTCTATACCTTTTCAGTTACCAGAGAGAGGCAAAATCGAATTCAACAGCTGAGAATGATGGCTTTTGACATTCAAAAGTTTTGAAGCTTCTGTAAGCCCTGTAAGACAATATGTTTCTGATCATTTTGTATTGCTAAAAATATTGTGTAGTAGGGTCACTCATTGCTAACTACTTTGAGAACCATTTTTTGTGTCTTATAATGCCATACATGATTTGTCACAGTCTTTAGTTGGCTACTTAAGACTGCTTAGTACCAAAACGCCTTTTAATAAATATGACAGAGACTATCACCTTCTGACAAGCAGCATGTGTCATTGAAATAGAGGCAGTCATACAATAGCTTTAAAAGAGGACTGCCACAGATGAACAAGCAGCTTTTATGTTCTTTTTTTGTTGGACCCCCTCTGGGAGTAAGGGGTAAGTTTAGTTTATTGCCTTATTTTAGCTTTCAGTTTAGTGCTAAACTGAAATTTTCTGGCAGCAAGCTTGAACAGGAGCTTAGTAAGATAATCTTCCCGAAAACACAGTAGAACAAATGCAGTCAGACATGGCCATACACATAATGTAGAAGACATAAATTGCTTTGTACACTCTCTTTGTTTTAATGTTTGAGTGTGCAGGTACCTGTACCTACATGACTGCATGTATAAAACTTGATTTATGTGTCGGGGTACTCACAGGTATGAAAAGAACTAATACTTTACTGGCAGATTAATATGCATCAGAAATAACTATGCTGAAATCAAAGTAGTGTAAAGCAGTGTGAAAAGTGAATCACAGCTCCTCTAGATCAAGAGCATTGATCAAATTTTATTTTATTGTAAAATAAATTGTGTACAAACACAGACACATACACACACAAGCTGTATTAAAAGAACACTGTTGGACTTCTCAAGTCCAGAAGTCAAATCATAGGACTTAATATATTAGCATGACCTGTGCAGCTTGATTTGAGCTTTTGTATATTCACCATGTTTAATTACACGACCTCCAACTTTTTGTTCAACAATGCTTGGAAGAGACAAACACATCCTAAGGCATGACTTTGCTGCCATGGGCAGACTCATGGGATTGCACATTACTGGAGTTCCAGAGTTCCATCTATGTCAAAATCAAGTTGTCAGCTGTGTTCTTCTTTAGATATAACAACCTTGAACTCTTGCTTTGTACACGTGTATTCCTGCACCGTTTGAAACTGGACTGGATCTAGGTCCAGTCTTTGAAACAAATCAGGCAGTCTCTTTTTCTTTTTGCTGCTTTGTACCCCCATGGAAACACAGAGGAGGAGTTGCCTTGGTGGAATGTAGGCCGGGAAAAGGCAAACATATATAAATCAACGGAAGGAATTGGGACAAGAACAAGAGAGGCGTGGACAGTGGGGATAACAGAACTTCAGTAAGGGATAAGGAACGAGAAAAAGCCTGGGAGGTTTTGATGGAGTAAACTTGGTCCCTCCTCATGTGTTTACATTTAATTATGAGATTACACTATTTTTCCACAGAATTCCTACCTCACGCAGGATGCACTTAATGAGCAGCTATTAAATACATTGCTTTGCCCTTATCATGCATGGCCCCAAGCCCTACTTATTACAGACATTTCAAATACTCATTCAAAGGTAGAATTATTCATTTTTTTCTGAGATTTTTGTAAGGCCTCTGACACTCTTAGCTTTTTAAGTGGGGTTTTACCAACAACACTTACTCCAGTGTTTTCTAGATTTTCATTGCTTAAAGTCATAGTCTCAATATATACATTTTTGATGTGTATAATTACACATATGCATTAATAAATGTATGTGTACATATATATATAAAATATAGTGTGAGCAAACAGACTGATGTGGAAGTGTTACTGAAGGACAGAAAGCTGCTTAAATTTTTGTTTTATAAGGACAGAAAGTTACATGAACACATGAAGAACTCCGGAAATGACTGGCAATAAAAGAAAGCAAATATATTCCTTGCTATTTTTAACCATTGTGTTACATCATGTGGTTCTGCAGCAGATTAGTCATCACACTGAAAGGTTGATGGAAATAATAGTGAAAAGCACTTGGCGGGCTTTGAACATCTATGAGGTAATCCAGTAGAAGTGACAAATGACTTCTGGCATTTAAAGGTGAAATGGAAAAACTACAGCCAGAAAACCTGATGTTTCTGACTATTTTCTGGTTGTTTTTGGGGGGTTTATTGCTTGGCTTTTTTTTAAATTTCTGATTGCAGTATGTTGGTAACAGTGCGGGTTCTAGGGGTTTGTTCAAAAACTAGGTAGAGTAGAAGTATATCAGTTGTAGTAAAGTATTCTGTGATTTTAGTTATTTTTAGGTAGTTTAGTCTAGAGGGTCCATGGGAGAAACAAGCAAGATGAAGTTCTTGCTGGAATGGCTAGGAATGTGATATTTGAGGGAAGAAGCTGGTGATTTCTAAATCTCATCAGTATATTGGGACAAACTTCTCCCAAGAAGCTTATAATATCTGAAAATAGTCTTTACGATTCCTTGAGAAAACTTACACTGATTTTTCAGCAGAGCTCTGCAACAGCATTTTGCAAGGCTGACTTAAAATTATTGACTGGCTCAAACTAGTGCAATCCAATGTTGAGCATCATATAGTTAAGAAGAAAGGGATAAAGAAGGGAGTTGGTACCTACTTTTTTTCTTTTAGAAACAAAATTGTTTCAACAGATATGAATAGTACATTTCTAGAAAATCAGTGCTATGTGTCCTAGGCAGTTACATTACTTGATATGTCTCTCTTGTTCCACAGATGCAATACCCATTTAGATTCACCTGTCAGGACCTTCAATGGGGCTAAAAATTACAGAAACAAATAAAACAAAGCATATGAACAGTGAGGAAGTAGTTGAAACTTGTACGTTAATACATTAATTATTGCTGGACTGATCAAAACTATATATCTCAATTTTTTTCAAAAAGATGTAATGGTATGTGTATAGTAACAGTAGCAAATACTTTTAAGGGACTTGACATAAAATGAGGATAAAATTAATTTAACATTTTCATTGTGTGATGAAATGGCAATGCAGGCATTTTTGTTAGATAAGGTTTAATAGCAAGTTATAAATGTTAATGTTTATGAAGCAGAAAGAAGTAGATGAGGGACAAAAATTTATCTAAAAGTTCCCTTTTTCAGTAAGATCCCAAGGCAAAGATAATGTAGAATAGTATGCATTTTAATAAACAGGTGATTCAGTGCCTGATAATATGATATGTTAATTTCTTGTTTGTACATATTAACAGTGTCACATCAACAACTATTTAATTGATTATTAATATTCAAAGTGCTGTGCTGTTGAAGATGGCAATCAGTATGTTCAGCAAAGTTCTGTGTGAGTTCGGGGCTGCAGTTTCACAGTTGGTGTAAACCAGTTTAAGTCTATTCTGCTACTGTCCCACCACTTTTCCACTCCAGGCAATGGGTTATAATGCCTTTCTTCTGGTGGCACCAACATTCATGCAGCTGTGTAATTGCTTAGATCAAAAAGCTGATCTGCCTGAAAACTAATTAATTAATTTTTATAGTCTTCAGCTGAATGGAGTCAATCCATCTGATCCAAGCAATCCAGTGCTGGCACAAAAGAGGGGCCCAGGGCTTAATGAAATTGGGAGAACTTTCCCTTTTGGTGGCAACGTGGCCGTGGATTGTGAAAGAAACTAGCTGTGAAACCGTGCTTGAATTGTGATCAACAGCATGGTCTACAGAGGATGGAGAAATAAAAAATGAACTAACAAGTTGTAAATGGGTATGGCATAATCAGTGGAAGTGTTGTAGGAAACCGAAAACTCCATTTTGAAGTTTATACACTGCATCATGGAGTGAGGAGGGAATATTTCTCCTCTGTGGGCCTAGTCCCTGTTCTGAGTCCATAGAAAAACTATGATGTTTTTAATATAAGATGGCTCAATTTTCTGTTTGAACGTGAGTCAGCTTGAATGGCTGAAAGAAAAATAGTAATGACAAGCTTACCAAGGAAGAAAAATCTTCACTGAATATCCATAGACCAGTGAAATTATTAAATATAGTTATTTGAAACTTAATGTATTAAGAAAACATCTCATTAATTTGGAATGTAGCATGGCTTGCTGTTTGAAAAAAAAAATATTTAAAAGTTTATTTTGTTTGGTTACTAATGATCACAAAAATTATGCAGTGTTACTACTGTGTCCTGGTCAAATACATGCTGTAATTCTCTTAAAATCTGATTTCTGATGCAAATGCTTAATTTTGTTTTTCATTGATACTTGCTTTAAAGTTAGTTCCTTGGTCATAATAGAAGTACTTGTTGAGATGAATGCAATATAAATGGTATCACAGATAGTTAATTTCTACATTGAATATAGCTTCATGGATATAAGGAGATTATAGTATTTATTTATCCCAGAAAATTGCAACTTGCTTCTAACCATCAAATTTCCAGGAACCTTGGAGAGGGCAGTAAAGAGACGAGGCTACAGCAATGTTTGAAAAAATAAGGTATGTTTTTTTTTCAATACTGTATTTTCAGTATAGCTGGGTGAGTAATTTGTTTTCCTGGAAAAGATTATGGACATTAATATTAGGATCCTCTCTTTCATTTAGCTAGTTAGGTGAAGGTCAGTAGCTAAGCCTTGCTGTCCAAGTCATCTGACTTTTTTTCTCCTCTTGACCTTAATCCCGCTTCCCAAGGATGCAGTATTCATCTAATTCAGATAGCCTTCCAGAATTAGATTCACAAAGTCCTCTGGCCTTCTAAGTTGCTTTTCTCACATTCATATGACTCTCCCCTGCCAACTTAGCCTTCTGTCCTCCACCCATCCCTGTTTTGATTCATTTCCCTCATGCCGTGTGCCTAAATATTGCCCAACCCATGTGGAAAGTCCTTAATTCTTGTCAAGACAGGGTCATGACTAGCCCACCCAAGAAGATCAGAACCATGGCTCTGAAACTGGGAACAAGGCTTGCCCACTTTATAGTATAAAAGCCATTATTCCCTCATGCTCATCCAGGCCTTTGGGTTAGCAGACAGTTGGAGCAGAGGCACAGAAGGCATGTGTTAGGAGAGAGGGGATACACTGGGAAATAGCAGCAGATTTATCAGGGACATGCGGGGGACGATGCAAGGGGCAAGTGGGGTAGTGAGACTGATGTGAGACTGTACACAAGAGCAGTAAACTGATGTTAGAGCTTATGGGACAGGAAGCGTCAGTGGGTGAACTGTGCAGGGGAAAGAGGGCTTGGTAAGTTGGCCAGTATGTTTTCCCTTAGTTAAGTCTGGGCATTTGTAGGAGCTGGGGAAACAAGCTTGGCAGAGGACCAGCAGGCCACCTACTCCAGCTTTCTCACCCCATGGGGGAGGCATGAATTAAAAAGAATTACTAAGCAGACTGAGGCTATGCAAGGCTTAGTTGTGGAACAGGCCCACCCTCAGTTCTGTGATGCCTTTGGCCACCTCCATCCAAGTCTTTGATGAGTGTTGCCCTTGGTCCACTGGATTCTTTAACTGCGCAGCCTAATAGTCCATTGACCAATTCATGGCCTGTAGGATACTTGGAGAATTAAAAAGGCTAGCAAATAATAAGAGGAACAAATCAAGTGCCTTGGGGATTTGAAAAACTGAAAACTGACCACACAAGAATTTTGAGGAAAGGCAATGTTTTGGGGATGGTACCGACAAGTAGCAGAACTTGAATAAATATTAGAAAACTCCATTAATCCCAGCTGTGCTTTCACCAGATGACAGTGGACATATGGTATGAATATAATTACCATCTGTAATACCAACCTCTATTTTGCATACCTGGGTCAAGTTTCTGGGATCTGTGTAGAATCTGTTCCAGCCCAGCCTCGAGATATGCTTGAGACAAGGACAGTTCTCTAATAGCTGACATCTTTTTTTGTGCTCTCCAGGCAGTAGACATTTCTGCCTATTCTGCTACTCTATTTATCTGCTCTCAAGTAGCAAAAGTATGTTATGAATAGCAGTATTATTTCTTAGGCACATTTTACTAGACAACAACTTCTGTGGCTTATCCTAAACATGTGAAAATATCATCCACCAAGACTATTGTTCACAGCACTTGATGAACCTGATGTTCTCAGAGGTCTTTTCCAATCTGACTGATTCTGTGATTATGTCCCTTGTAACCCAACCCAAGATTCTATGACTTACAGTAAGCTGGTAAACACCTATTTTCTGGAGAAGAATGGGAAGACACAATGGTCATGCTGAGGAAGCTGTCGTGATTGGTTAACCTAAATGTGTTTGGATTATATAACATAGGCCAAACTTTGTGGCTACCTACACCTATTTTGTTTTACAGATATTTCTGCTCTTACCTGAGAGAAGGCATATAAAACATGGGAAACACTCAGATCTATATCCTGAATCATTTTCTTAGGCAGGCTTCAATTCTGTGGGATGAGGATTCTCATTTCTGAATTCTGGTCGTCACAGTGGGCTTTACACAGTGCTGCAAAGTTCTGGTTCAAAGGCAGTTACTTCATTCCAATCAGGCTCTCCTATTTATTCCTTTCCAGAGTACTGTGTCCTGTAGCTTTTGGCCAAGTAGCATAAGCTCCTGTGACACCCTTTGAAGTCCTCAGCCCTTCTAATGATTGCCATGAAGGGTAGAATTAACTGGACCATCTGGCCCTAAATATTTGGCTCTCCTACATGATATTTGTGACCTGGAATAACCAGAAAAGTGGTTTATTTGGCTATGAAGAGACTAACCTCATTTTGCTGTCATTGCTATTCAACACACTCCTTTACAGACCTTAGTTTTGGTCATCTTATCTGTGCTTTGTGTGGAGGATGTTCTTAGGAGTTTGTTGGAAGTCCATTTCAAGAAACCTCTTAGGAGAATGAGCCATATACACCAGAGGTCTGGTTGTTTCCTCTCAGAGCTCACTATCTAATCCATGCAGTTCATATGGAATTACTACAGGGAATGAATAGCAGGAACCAAAGGTTGACAGGGAGGGACATAGGAACTGTACATTGTACAGATGTAAAGAAAGGCTAGGGAGAAGAGAGACTGCTCACAGCTCTGCTCACAAGTAGAATACATGAAAGATGAACATATCAAGGGAAAAATAAAATGCTTTCGAGGAGCTTATAGAATAAATTTCCTTACTAATTAGGAGAAATCCTATTGCTTCAATCTACTCATGACAGAGGATAAGTGAAAGGCAAAAAGCACTTCTGAATGGACAAGGGCTGGATGAGGTGACCTTATAAATGTGCCAGCTGTGTATGTCAGCACACGCAGGGCAGCAACACTGGTAGGAACTGAAGTAAGAAGAAAGCTCACTACTGCTATTCATGACTAGCTCATCCCTGTCAAAAGTTGGAACAGAAACACTTGTAGAGTGAAGGTAACGTGCTTGACCAGTGTTTGTGGCATGCTCAGTGAAAGTACCTAAAGAATGTTGCTCTCCTCCATTGCAGCTATTTGTAGTATGTTTGGGTATTTTGCTGCCTAATGTATAGAATTTCCCATCTGATTTATTTGGGAGTAAGGTGTGAAAAATTTTTTGAGTTTTATTTTAGGTATGATAGTTCTCCCAGATAGACTAGGAAAATTTATTTCAGTCCCTTTAAGCTGTGCTCCAAGATGGGAGCTAAGAACTGTAAAGGGCTTACTTTTTTTGGAATTAGTTTTGAAACATGAATTTAATGTCTTCCATTCTTTAGCATTTGCCTGGAGCTTCTCTGTTTACATCATAGGATACACTGGTACTGTTTTAATTTTTATCTGGAAAAGTAATTCTTGTTTCCTTTGACTGAAATTGAACTGATGGAAATTATTTTTTATAAAGCCATGCAATTACTAATTACCAGTGTAGATGATGGGACAATGTGTCTCCAGTTTTCAGGAGCTTGAGGTATAGTCGTGTCAAACAGTAATAATACAGTTTAAGCAAGTAATACATCTTGAAGCCTGTTTCCCTATTCATGACTAAAAGGCTTGATTATTTTCAGTAAGACACTTGCTAAGGCAATAGCATTGCAACATCCAGGATTTTTTAATAATTTACTCTAAATCTTCATGTTACATTTTTTAGGTAAATTGGAGTAAGAGAAAATGACTTAAAATTTCTGTTTCCTTCATTTCACTAGGAATGCTATCTTAGCGTGAATATTAAACTTTTAATACTTGCTTTCAGAAAGAGTATTATGTGACAAACCACACTATTTAATATAGTTTGAGACACTATTTCTATGGACAAAAATTAAGATAAATGTTTATTTGGCTATAAACAAATGGGGTTACTGCTCTACAAACTGTGGCAAGATATAAACTGACAGTATGATGTTTTTGACATCAGTAAATGCTGTAATTCTGTTTTAGTCATGTCTCTGAAAACTTGAGTTTCTGAAGCATTGGGATTTAAATACAAGGCACATGATTTCTTTGAAATCCAGCATATTCTTTTGTGGACGACAGGTTGGAATTAAATCTGTTGTTTCTGCGAATGAGGACATTCAGCACCGGAATTATCCAATTGTGATCATACAGTTTTAGTCTTTAGTCCAAATAGGAGCATTTGTACCCAGGTGTTTCCAGTTTGCAACATGGTGCTAACTTCAACAAGTTTAATCTAAAAGCACTGAAAAAAGGAGAAAATAAAAAGAAAAAGATTTTATTCACCTTAACTTAGATTATATTGTCAAACCTTCTACAATACAGTTGTCCAAATACAATACAATCGTCCAAAGGAAGCAGAATAATAAAGACAAAGATTTGAATATAAATTAATAGCCAGAGATGCTTTCTTTGGCAAATAAAAAGAAAATATATTTTATGTCCAAAATAAGTATGTACATACACAATATATGCATGTGTATGTCTTTGAACATAATTTTGCAACTCTGCTGAGTATTTTCTATGATTTTCTATTAACCGGTGTTATATAGCCACAGGAATGGCTCTTTGTGTGAATTTTAATTTTGTATGGTATTGTCTTATCCTCTTTATATCTGCTGGTATTTTGGAGCTGTCTATGAGGGAATGGTTTTCTGAAGGTGCTCAACAATTTTAATTCACATTAGACAAGTTGGCCCAAAAGCATGTACAACTTCTGAGCTCAAACTGAAGTTTACACACTTCAAATATTGAAATAAAATATGTATGGAGACCTGCCTGAGTAAATGAAGAGTAGACTTCAGCAACACATGCTATATGTACCAAAACATGGAAGAAATCCAGTGGCCAGTTACTCTTCTCCATTTTGGAAGAAGTTACTTGACTAGTCCCTAAGAAAGGGCAAATTTATATTTTAAGATGGATTTACTGCACCAAATGTTTTCAGGTGACAAGTGACACTCATTTCACTCATTGCAAATGTAGTGGCTGAGATTATTAAATATGTTTACTTGACATAAGAAGTGTTAGTAGAGAAGAAGTATTAGGATGTCTTGACTGTTACCACCATATTTGCAATGTGGTTGTGAAAGGAGAGGCCAATCAAATGTAATTTTTATTGTATTGATGTTTTCTGGTGAGAGGAAACATTCGACAAACGTGTAAATATTGTAATGGAAGTGGGGAGAGGGTAACTTTCGGTATCTGCCTCTATGACAAATATGAAGTAAATAAGATGTTTAGAAACATGACGACATGCGAAACCCATCACGTTTGCTCAAAAGCATTTAAATGAAATGTAACACTTCATTTTAAGATAAGCAGGAAAAGTCTTGTGATTTTCATTTTCATTTAAACATTAAACCATATTTCCTGTATTCTGATGTCTTAAATTTTCTAGTTTGAGTCCCTATTTTTATTCTTCGTCTGGTGATACTTAACTGTAAAAGGTGTTGGTGGTTTATTCTCATTATATTTAATGCATTAATGTTTCAATGTTTTATAGTATTCTATAAGAGCTGGGTTTTAAAAAAAAATTAATATTTACTTATAAGAGGTATCAGTGAAAGAATCTATTTCAGAAAAAAAATTAAGGGATATGTCAGTTTTCCTATTTCTTAGAGCCACATTTAAAGGTTTTTTATAGGCTGTTGGAAATACAGTACTAAAATACATAAACAATTAATAAAATATGGAACATACCATGAACGCACATCAATGAAACTCTGTAAAATGTTAGAATGAATTATTTTTTTGCAACTTGGTGTGACTTTTGCTTTGGAAATCATAGATCAATTTTCTAGTTTTGACTGAAATGAGGACCACCCTGAAGCCAAGCTTAATTGAAATAAATCTCTTAGGACGCTCTATTTATCACTTTGTTATATATTTGGCAGCTAAAAAGACATCAAGATTACAGTTGAAATAAATTTTACATTAAAAACCAACACTTAATTTGGCATATTGAATTAATTCATCAGTGACAACTGATTCTTTGAAGACACAGAAAATTACTTTAAAATATTTCTGAAAAATTGCCAGGGCACGTGGTATTAGAAGGTGCAGGGTTTCACTACACCAAACTTTAGTAATTTTTTCATAATGAAGCACTTCTGGAGAGACAAATACTATTAGTAACTTAAATACATTAATATTTACCAACGTTAATATTTACCAACATGCATGACACTCTTCATCTGTTTCCTTGTGTTGGTAAAGGAGACACTCTACGAATAATTATCTTGTAGGGAATGCGCGGCGGCGGCGGCTCCGGGGGTGTCCGGGCTCGTAAACGCCCCCGCCCCGCGGTGTCCCCGCGAAG